>NC_056750.1:216199248-216321748 GCF_019279795.1 Protopterus annectens | reverse complement strand
TTGCTAAGGCATCCATACCTTGCATCTGTAATTGTGCACGGTTTCTTACTGTATGTTCTGGTCTGCTTGTACTGGTAAGTATTCCAAATCTATGTACCTGACCCAACTGGTAATCAGTGTAAGGTATATTCACTAAAGTCTCTTTCAGCTATTTCTCCATAAAAGAAATATGGTCTGGCCCTCTGCCTCCTCAACAAGCTCAGTTATTCATATATTCTTTCTTCTGCTCTTGAGATCCTCACATTTTGCAATCAGTGCATCATTAGTTTGTTTAACTTCTCACATTTCTCCTTTCAACTGATCCACATTTTATTCTATCATCTCAACTGCTCCACCAGTCATGGCCACTGTCTCTTAAAACACTGCAACGTCCTTCTGAATCTGTCTTAACTGATTACAAAGCCTCCATCTCCACAGTCAAACCCTAGGGCTGTTTTGCATTCATCGTCCCACCACTTTTCTTTCATTTACAGACTTCTACTGCCACAACACTTTTACTTAATTTGGCTTATTGTCATGTCAAACTGACACTTCTGCCCTAACATAGAACTCTGTTTTGCTATTTGAGGCACAGTGGTGCAGAAGTTAACATTGTTGTCACAGCAATAGGTTCTCCAGTTCTATTCTTGGCTGGGGTGC
Source organism: Protopterus annectens (assembly GCF_019279795.1). Classification (NCBI taxonomy): domain Eukaryota; kingdom Metazoa; phylum Chordata; order Ceratodontiformes; family Protopteridae; genus Protopterus; species Protopterus annectens. Next base: position 216,321,109 of record NC_056750.1, on the reverse strand, counting down.
CTTCTGTGCAGAGTCTGCATGTCCTCCCTGCATTTGTGTGGGTTTCCTCCCACATTTCAAAGACATGCATCTTAAGGATTTCTCCCCTGGCCTCTGCTGAAAATAGGCTCTGTCCTATCTGGGCTTTCCTGGTCAACAAATAATAAATAAATAAATTACCAGACTGCCATCTTGCTTCATAAATCCGCAATGACCCCACCTCTTGAGTGACTTTAAAAATGTCACCTAACCAGACAGGGCTCCTGGATGGCTGCTGAAAATGGACACTTGTGCCCAGAGAGATTACCTGGCTAACAAATCTGCAACAAAATACTTTCACTAGCAAACTCAGTTGCAGATGGTTTTCTTTTATAACAGGATTTGTTTTAGATCTGCTATAGCAGTATTTTTATAATGAGGCAGAAATATTGATTTCTGTCTACTTGTCTAAAAAAAAGTATTCTGTGGGCAGAGCATCATAATGGCAAAATACAGACCTTGTGTTGTCACTCTAGCTCATATTTAAAAAAGGATACCATTACTAGTAATGCTAATTAAGCCCAGTGGCTAACTTATTCATATCACTTTCTGTGGACTAAACAGACTGACCCCAGAACTCTTCTTAGAGCATATCCAAATTCAGTCTACATAACTGACTACATGTCATTGGAATATTTCTTTCAAAGGTTAAATTGCATGATGCCCTATAAAGGTTGAATTTCCTGGACAAGGAACACTGTATCTGTAGCTATGGTTGCCTTTAGTCTTTTATTGCTATTTAGTTTTCCATCTATCTAACCCCCCACCCCCAACACACACACACACACACACACACACACACACACACACACACACACACACACACACCATAAAACTTTTACATCTAACAATTGTATTGCTTTCTGTTTCAGTACTCTTTTTCAAATTTTTGACAAGGTAAAAGAAATAACTACTATAATTACCTCAAAGAAGGGGACGATCCTAAGAAACTTGATTAACCTATCATAAAGTAGATTCTCGTTTTGTAATACTGGTTTACAACCGCTCCAAAATTGATAAACAGAGTAATTTAACCATTACATAATTTTTGGAAAACTGCAGTAATTTTGAGGAAAAACACATTTATCTATCAAATATATGTCTATGGCTGCTACTATTCCAGATGGAGGAGATAATACAGTGCTAAAAAGCAACATAAATACATTTCTGTGCAAATGAAATTGCTGTAAAAAGTGCTTCCTGATGATGATGACGACCTATTGGAAGTCTGATACTCACTAATCTAAAAAAAAGTGTGATCCTCATCAGATAACAGTGAAGTATAACATTTGTTTTACATGTTTAGAGCATTTTGACTGGGGCAAGCCACCTTTACCTACTGATGTGGTTGGCTGCACCTCCAAACCTCCAATATCTCCAAGATCACTGTACCTTGAAGAAAAGAGAACACTCCAATATATAGCATTTTCAAACTTAATTCCATGTTGTTGCACTTAACTTCCTGATTTCTGGGGAACATGCTGATAGAACTTGAACATACAAGTAAAAACTTGACCTGGTGACAGTTTTATAATTTGGTATTGTATTCATTAAGCTTTCCATAGTAGCAATTTATATACTATGCAGTGTTGATAAACAGCTACATAAGCACGGTGTGTTTTTTATTATGGATTATTCTAATTTATTTTGTTCCTTTGTTAACTGAGGCTATTAGACACAGATGTCTTCTCACATAACACTAATAAGCTTTGCATGTCTTGCATATATGGCAATCTCTGACCATGCTTTATTGGAAATGCTGAATATCCACAAGTCAAATAGTTCATGGGTTAATCACTCTAAAGACCTTAACCTGATATGTGGCATTAATAGAACCTGCTGGAGGGACAGACTTGTCTCTCAGAGGTTACCACTCCTTTGGAACAGACTCCCACTTTATGTGAAACAGAGCACATCATTGGCCCTCTTCAAAGGCAATGTGGACGATTGTATGGGTAACCATAAATTCACCGTGGGGGGTTCCACCTTTGTCCCTCTTGGACAGGGGCAATAGGTGCTAATAATGGAAATAAGGGTAGAACGTGGCTAGGCTTGTAAGGGCCCTTGGGCCATTAACCTAGTAACTTCTTATGATCCTACAATCCTATAAGCAAAACAGTCTTTTTAGAGTGGCAATTTCCCAGAAGTGACTGGATAGTGACTCACTCAGTGTCTTCAAGTGTGCAATAAAAAACATGAATAAAATCTAAGACAAAAATATACATTTTGTTAGCAGATCTTAACTTTGCCTTTCTGTGCTTTAGTTCAAGGAATCCTTCCTTTATAGTATTAATACTGTCATCTGACTACCACTATCAAAGTGATGCATAATGAAACAAGCAGAACAAACAACCTTCTTTGAAAGAATACACTTGAAGTTATTCTGCATATACAAATACATTTCAGTCAAATGAGCACTTCAAGAAATGGAAGGAAGCTTTGATTCTAACTGAGTTTTTCAGTAAAATGCATAAAATAAATAAATTTATACAATGAATCTAAGCAATGATATTATACTTACTTTAGGGCCAATTATATATCTTATAATTTCAAATCTGATATACTGCAACACTTTCATTAATCACTAGATGACAGTATTTTAACAGTCTATGTATGTACTTAGGTTTTATTACTTTAATAAATCTGTGATAATAGATATGCAACTCCAACTTGTGTTTCTGATTTTGCAATTTTTGGGACTGTCTGAAACAGTAGTCATGCACACTGGTTTTAAAAAGAATTCAATAACTAGTTTGAAATGTTTCATCGTACATGCCTCTGTCGACACTTCTCAAAATCTGATTGCTGTGAAATGTGATTTACTTTGTACAAACTGGTTTATTTATTATTCATAATATTTCCCACTCAGATATTTGATACCGACTTTTTACATGTTTGTAATGTACGATTTGCACAGATATGTTAAAGCTACCCATCGCCATTGCTTACATTGCTGTATGTCGTATACCGTGTATTATCTATTATGTGGTATCACCATCGCTTACATTGCTGTATGTTGTATACCGTGTATTATCTATTATGTGGTATCACCATCGCTTACATTGCTGTATGTCGTATACCGTGTATTATCTATTATGTGGTATCACCATCGCTTACATTGCTGTATGTCGTATACCGTGTATTATCTATTATGTGGTATCACCATCGCTTACATTGCTGTATGTCGATACCGTGTATTATCTATTATGTGGTATCACCATCGCTACATTGCTGTATGTCGTATACCGTGTATTATCTATTATGTGGTATCACCATCGCCACATTGCTGTATGTCGATACCGTGTATTATCTATTATGTGGTATCACCATCGCACATTGCTGTATGTCGTATACCGTGTATTATCTATTATGTGGTATCACCATCGCTTACATTGCTGTATGTCGTATACCGTGTATTATCTATTATGTGGTATCACCATCGCTTACATTGCTGTATGTCGTATACCGTGTATTATCTATTATGTGGTATTACCATCGCTTACATTGCTGTATGTTGTATACCGTGTATTATCTATTATGTGGTATTCTGAGCCATACGATACATGACCTGTAAAATTTCCTGACTAGTCCTCCACTGAAAATAGGCAATTCATAATCATAATTTATGGGTCAAGAAATATAAAATGCAAAAATTAAAATTGTGTGGCTAGGAATTGTTTTCTATACTGCTATGCATAACACATCAGGATTATGTTTGTGTCTCTGATATACCTTTCAACTGTACAGATTTTCACAGAATGTCTAGATTTTTGCCTCAGATTTTTGGTCTATTTCTCATAAAATTGTGGTTTTATGACAAATTAGTGGCAAATTATTAAAGACTTAAGTTAGAAAATAATGACAGACACTTGAGTTTCAGACTTCATAGACTTTAGAAAAATTCATGCTAATGCGAAACCTGTTATTCTGTCAACTTTCTAAGCTTGTAAGAGCAATATTTAAAAATTGTCCTTATTTTTGGGTCTTTATCCCACTTTTATTTTTAGTGTCGCCCATATTTCTTGCTCTAAGAAGTTGAGAGGTATGCTCCCTGATCATAACCAACTTATTATTTACTAGAGACATGGATGTCAAAAAATTCACCTTGATAACAGAGTAAAGATTGAGAAGTAAATTTGGACACCCATCTCCAGAACATAGAAGTAGCTGGTTATGCTTGTAGAGACACAATCATAATTCATTTTAGTAAATGGAACTTCAGCTGATCCAACTTATTGCTAGTTATAAAAACAAGAAAAGGAAAAATTGTAAAAGCACAAAATGTTTTGAACCTAGAAGTTAATGTTCCTCTTTAAAAGCTATTGAATACTTCAACACGTATTTTTTTCTGTGTAATAGAGAAAAGTGTTTTATAGCATTAAAAGCTGTTTTAATTTCTCATTGCTGTTCTTGGTGGTCATTTGGTATTCTCTAGTGTGAGAAAAGAATATATAAGCTCTGAAAGCTGTGCACTAGAAAACCTAATTTATAAATCTTTGATGTCATAGAGGTGCGTAACAAAGCTGTCTTTTTCCTGATTCTGTAGCACAGCCAGAGCATTCTATGTGCTAGAAACTTTGTGTCATGTTTTGAAGCTGCTGTAACAATGTCGCATACCACAGCACATATAGCAGACACCAAAGAATAGTGTCAGAAGCACTTCAACAGCTTTAAAAAACATAATGCATTTCGCTTTGCTACACAAATTAGCAAAAAGTCTGGCAGAATGAAGTACCTAAGAGCCTATGTACTGCAAACAATTATGATCAGGTTTCTCTTATTGTAATTTCCAATAATTGTTTTTTTTTTTTACATGGATGTCAAGATTGATCTCTCAAGCTTCACTTTACTCAGCTCTCTGGGTGAACTTCTTGACATATATATCTCAAACACATCTGGAGACCTGGGGCAGTCTTTATTTTCATAGCAGTGATCCATGAAGAGCAGTGCTATGTGGATATGCAAATCCTGGACTTTCAGCATGCATACCTACATGCAAAGGAGTTGTTGTATGCATGCCCTCTAATGCAAAAGTGTAACATGCTTAACATATAACTGGTAGGGAAACAGCTGCTATGCAGTTAAGGGGTTTTACACGTATGTATACGAGTACGACTCATAGATATGAATTAATAATGAGCTCATTTGCATACTACATGTGTAAATAGCCCTGACTCTTGTAAGCAGCAGTTTTTCAAGAGAATACAAAGATGTGAGGGGGAGATTGGTTGTTGCTTGTGTATACCTAGACATCTAACTGAAGGGGTCTCTTGGGTGAATGTTTAATTTTGGTGCTTGAGCATACTAGGAAATGTTACTGAAGGGGTTGCTTGGGGAAATGTTTCATTTTGGTACTTGTGCATGCCTGGACATTTTCCTGAAGGGGTCGCTAAGGTGAATGTTTCATTTTGGTGCTTGTGCATGCCTGGACATTTTCCTGAAGGGGTCGCTAAGGTGAATGTTTCATTTTGTTTTTTGTGCATACCTGGACATTTTCCTAAAGAGGTCACTTTGGGGAAATAATTAATGTGTCATGGACATGCTTGTGCATTCATGGTCAGACTGATGAAGTGATAGCTGGGCAAAATTATTTATTGTGTCATTTTACTGCTCGTGCATGCTAAATACAAACTAATGACAAGGTTACCAGACTGAAATAATTCATTTGTGAGTCAGGGAAGTGCTTGTGCATACTTGGACAAACAAGTTCACAGAATGCAACTCCAATATCAAAGGTGAAGCATCGCTTTTAACAACAGATGTACGTACCTCAGGGATGTCTGACTATGAATTGCAAAATCTCCTCATTAGTATATGTTTTACAACACTGACTCTCATTATTTTAAGGCCTTTTGCATTAGCGTAAATGGCCTCTATGAATCTCGCCTATGCTATGTTCATTTTGCATTTGCACAAGTGACTCTGAATACTGACCCTGATCACAATCCTCTATTATTAGATTAGTACAGGTGATCTCATTACTGTAAATAATTGGACACTACTCATTTCAGTTTGTTTTTTGTACATTTTCTAATGTTACCTAGACAGGGTAATTAGTTTTGGAGAGCAATACGTTTTCAGTGTCCCAAAATTACAAATGATAAATTAACAAAAATAACTTTCAGTTTTAATAGAATGTCCCTTACACTTAGACATTTTATTTTCTAGTTCCTTAATAAATGAATAATATTACCTGATGTTTATATGAAACCAGTGAAAGCAGAAAACTCTTTTTGTCTTCTATCTTATATGTTTGCATGTGAAACTAATTAAACCAGAAAACTGTTTATGCACTGCATGCCATATGTTGTGTTGTGTGTGTGTGTGTGTGTGTGTGTGTACATATACATATGCACATACGTGTGTGTGTGTGTGTGTGTGTATGTACACATATGTATTACATCATGAATGTTTGATGTGTTTAATGGCCAACATATTAATGGCTGACACACAAATGATCAACCAAAACACAAAAGTTCAATTCGCCAACAACACATATACTCAAAAAAGGATTTGAATTTCCTTTTTCTAATCTACAAACCCTAACCCTACCATTCATTCAGATTAAATTTGTCTGAGCAGTGGTAGTATTACAGAAAGTTTTTTTTTTTTTTATAAGAAAAGGTGCATGGTCAGAACAAGGGTAGGGTTAGTGTTAGCATGCAATACTGAAGTAGAAAAGCAGGCTTTGCCAACCTCAGATCACTGGTCTTTTTATTTTACATTCTCGTCATACATTAGCCGATTTCTTTCATATGAAATGCTCAGAAAGAAATATTTAAGATATATAACACTTAAATTCCAGTAACTTCAAAGCAATTTTATCAATAAATGAAAAAAGGTCATCAATATTTGAATCCTGTCCTGAGAAGGAGAAATAGTACTTTGTATTCAAAATCACCCATAAGCCCTTTGCATGGTGCAGAAGCATGGCTGTATGTTTTGCACTATACCTAGGTCTTAGGGAAAGAAGAGAGGTTTATGCAGAATAGAAATCTTTACTTCCATAGAATCTGTGTGACTAGGACAATAATCGAGATAAGGATAAATCAGAACTCTCTTCAGTTTTAAGTGCGCAAATACTAGAAAGAGATATTTTCTGAATAGTGCCACAGTGGAAAGGCCAGAAGGCAAGGCAGAGAGGGACAAAGTCCTTACTGCAATCCAGACAAGGCAGAGAGGGATAAAGTCCTTATGGCAATCCAGACAACCCATGTTTGACAACGGAGAGAGGGATAAAGTCCTTACTGCAATCCAGGTGACCTATGTTCGTCTAGTGACACAGGGTCTTGGGGGTGGGGGTTGGCAGGGGCAGAGGAAAGGAACGAGCAGCAGATGTTGGCTCACCCATTTTGTGGAACAGAGGCAGCATAGGCCCACTGCAATAAGCATCATGCAAGTCTGATGAGCTCCATGTTGCACGAGTGGTGAACCGCTTAGTCAGATGCAGCATTTCAGTGGAGCTTGCAGGGTTATCAACACGTGAGGAGGGTTTAGGTCACACTCCTCAAAAAGCAATACAGCACTGCACCAGTGTCCTTAATCTCATCACTGGCCCAGATGGCACTAAAGCTGTGCATTTTTAGGGGGATTTGATAGCACAACTATTGGTGAAATTCTGAAGGGATCTGATTTACACTCAATCACATCAGAAAACTGTACTCCACAGTGTGAAGAAAAAAAAGTTAGTTATTTAAATTAGAAAGTTTTTTTTTTTCAAAATTCTATGTGCAATCAGCACTATTTACTTCAGGTGGCAAAAGAAGAGGTTAATGGGTTAGCCTCTTTTGTAGATGAGCTAACCTCTAATAGCCGTGGCGTATGGTTGCATTCTCACGAGAGGATATTCAGCTCTGCTGCCTATTTAAATGTTGGCAGCCATAACACCGGGAGCTAATATGCCGAAAAAACCCACTGAATACTCAGAAGAGTGAATACTGAGCATCACAGCTCTCCTTAAACTTGTTTGTTGCAGGGGCCCAAGCCCAGCTACACCCCCATGTGGGGGACAAGACCCCCCACACACTCTTATGTATACAGACGCTCTGATCACCATACCTTGGAGAAAAGGGAATATTTTGAGAAATGGCCGTCTTAGACTTTGTATATGTAATTCTGTTTTAGCTAGTCTCAACATTACTATACTTGCTACAGTGGTCCCTGATATTTCAAATGGTTGTCATTCAAACTCACTGAGCAAAACTGGTCAGGAATTCCACCCAATCAAATAAATGATCCATATGCTCCTGTGAACCATCCCCCATTTGCAGGAAGCACCCCCCCCCACACCCCAAAGATATATAGTTTCATAGGTGAGTATTAGGTTAACTACCCTTATGGTTCATTTTCAGCCTAACTAATTTCCCTTTCAATGACAAGAGTCAAACTGTGTATCTTGTGACTGTGAGGTAAGCTCCCAACCCCCAACTCCATGGTCACACCAAAATTAAGAAAATTAAATATTTTATATCATTGCTGGCTGACTTCAGAGTTGTGCACTGTTATTTTTGCTTCACTGTATAGTTTTTCAGATCTCTGCGGAAGGTGTTGGTTTTCCCCTACCCAACCTCCCTATTCCTGTCTTGTTTAAATTTGAAGGCTTTTGCAGTTGCCCGCCCCCACTGTAGATTTGATCTGGGACACTTCCCCCAGTCCCATCTCTTTACCTCATTCTACCTAACAGACTCCTTCGGCACTTAAGTTATTTTTAATTTAAATGCATTTTTTTAAACTGTTTGGTCTAACATTGCTACATACTCAAGTGTACTGGCTTGCATTGCATTTGAATTGTTTTTACTGCTGTTTTAGCTACTTTTCTGTATAAAAAAAAAATCTAAGCCTGTTTCCTACCTTTCCTGTAACTAGTGTAGTCTAGATTCAGATTTGCTGTATCCAGGACTGTATGTAAGTTTCTGAGCCCCCCAGGCTCTCTGTGTTGGAGGGAAGCCTTCTAGCTTATCAGTGGGAGTGGTAAGCACTAGGTAACCTATCTACCACATAAGGAGTGGTTCTGGCCCATAAATTGTAGTTATTGGTCGTTTGGGCAGTTTTTCCATCTCTTTCAACTTTCTGATTTAAAAGCCTGCATTTGCACTTATTTCCCCCCTTTCCTGTAACTAGTTTAGTCCAGATACAGATTCTTAGTTTTAGCACTTGAATTTGCTTATTCATGATCAGCACTTGTTCAGAACTTGTTGTAAGCACTAAATAACCTACTATCGTGGAACTCATTAAGAAAGACATTGGGAACCTCCAAACACTTGACCCGACCCAGTTTGGCTTTGTTAAGGGCAGAGCATGCCTACTAAACCTGCTTGACATCTTCGAGACAGTCACCAAGGCCATAGATGAGGGAAAGGTAGTTCACACAGCCTACCTTGACCTCGCCAAGGCTGTTGACACCATTCCCCACTCAGGAATTATAGAAAAACACACCAGCCTGAACATAAACCCCTACTTCACGAGATGGGTTGCCAACTGGCTTACAGACAGAACTCACACAGTAAGAATAGTGGGCTCCAGGTCCGACTCTAAACCAGTCACAAGTGGTGTCCCAAAGGCCCGGTTCTGTGACCCCTACTATTTGGCATATACTTCTCAGAAGTACAGGCAAACACAGGAGGACTATGGCTAACCAAGTTCGCCGATGACTGCAAACTGGGAGACATAATTGACTTTCCGGCTGACATGGACATTCTCCAAAAAGGCCTTACTGAGACAGACACCTGGTGTCAAAGTCATGGCCTCGAGCTAAATGCCAAAAAAATGCATAGTCATCTCGTTTGGGAAAAACAAAACACTCATGAATTACCACATAGGTGGCAGCCCCCTTAATAACAGAAGAGGTAATAAGAGATCTGGGGACCCAGGTAGATGGTAATCTCTCCTTTGACAATCATATTGCCAAAGTAGTTAGGAAATTCTTCTATGTAGCCCATCTAATTACTAAAGGGTTCGCATCTAGAAATAAAGAGGTTATAGTGCCCCTCTACTCGTCACTCATCAGACCCATCATAGAGTACAATGTCCCATTTGGGATGTACCTCACAAGACACATCCAACAGCTGGAAAGACCACAAAAGTACCTCACCAAGAGGATTACTGGCCTCAAACATATGTCCTATGCAGCCCGACTGGAAAAACTCCAGCTGTACTCAGTTGCATATCGCTTACTCAGAGGTGATCTCTGCCTGACTTACAAAGCCATGTCCAACTCAGAATTGATGGACCTGCTCCACCTAAAGAAATCCAAGTCACTGTGAGCCACTCGCTCTAGTGAGCTAAACCTCACCACAACAATAAATAGAACATGCTGGAGGGATAGATTCCTGTCACAGAGACTCCCCATGCTTTGGAACAAAATTCCTAACTACATTAACCAGAGCCCCTCACTAACACTCTTCAAGAGAAACCTTGATGAGTGGATGGATAACAGAAAATACACCCCTGGGATCACTTCATTGGCTTTTCTTGACAGAGGTTCAGTTAATTAATCAATGGGGCAGTGAAAGCTGACACACTCTGGCTAGGCTTATAAATGCCCTCGGGCAGATAGCCTAGTACCTCCCTATGAACCTATGAACCTAATTACTACAGCACTCAACCTTCCTCATTACCTAGAGAAAAACAGTTTTTGTACTTACTTTCCTCACTTGCTTAGAGAAAAACAGCTGTTGTACTCACTTTCCTCACTTATCTAGAGGAAAATAGTTTTTTATTCAGGATGACATTGCGACATGTAGTGAGAGTAGGGACCAGGTTGAGGAGACCCTGGAGAGGTGGAGATATGCTTTAGAGAGGAGAGGAATGAAGGTCAGCAGGGCTAAAACTGAATATATGTGTGTAAATGAGAGGGAGGGTAGAGGAATGGTGAGGATGCAGGGAGTAGAGTTGGTAAAGGTGGATGAGTTTAAGTACTTGGGATCAACAGTTCAGAGTAATGCTGAGTGTAGAAGACAGGTGAAGAAGAGAGTACAGGCAGGGTGGAATGGGTGGAGAAGAGTGTCAGGAGTGATTTGTGACAGACGGGTACCAATAAGAGTGAAAGGGAAGGTCTACAAGAGGGTAGTGAAACCAGCTATGTTATATGGGTTGGAGACGGTAGCATTTACGAAAAGGAAGGAGTCAGAGCTGGATGTGGCAGAGTTGTGACAGACAGGTACCAATAAGAGTAAAAGGGAAGGTCTACAAGAGGGTAATGAGACCAGCTATGTTATATGGGTTGGAGATGGTAGCATTTACGAAAAGGCAGGAGTCAGAGCTGGATGTGGCAGAGTTAAAGATGTTAAGATTTGCACTGGGTGTGACTAGGATGGACAGGATTAGGAATCAGTATATTAGAGGGTCAGCTCAGGTTGGACAGTTTGGAGACAAAGCAAGAGAGGTGAGATTGCATTGGTTTGGACATGTGTTGAGGAGGAATGCTGAGTATATTGGGAAAAGGATGCTAAGGATGGAGCTGCTAGGTAAGAGGAAAAGAGGAAGGCCTAAGGTAAGGTTTATGGATGTGGTGAGAGAGGACATGCAGGCGGTTGGTGTGAAAGAGCATGATGCAGAGGACAGGAAGAAATGGAAACAGATGATCCACTGTGGAGACCCCTAACGGGATGATGATGATGTCCATGGGTCAGCTCCCAGTGTTCTCTCCTGTCTATCTGATGAATCTGGGCATCTTGGGGAAATGTAGAAATTGCCTCATGTACACAGACAATCCTCTCCTCCTACCACCCAACACTACAACCTGTGAGAGATGCACTTATCTAGCCAAACTGGAAGTAAAGCTCTCTCCAACCAGGACTGAATGTGACAGTCAAGACGAGAAGGTAAACACTTGCACCACACCACACTCATCACATAGTCTTTCTAAATCTACACCACCAAAATCCACACGTAGAAACACAAAAACATTTGCGGAGGCTCTCAATAATAATCTGCTCAAGCAACAGAGACCTCCAAAGCAGAAATGCAAGCAACCTCCACCCCCCCCAACACAACCCAAATGACACATAGCCCGCAGACTCAGTGTGCCCTCAACCACAGCTAATAAGGCAAAACAATGTACCCAACACACTAGTCATATGTGATTCTATAGTCAGGCACACTGATGTCCCACTCACCAGGCTAAACAAGGAGAAGGTTACTGTCAGCTGCCTGTCAGGTGCCAGGATCTGCCACATAACCCATGCACTCAGGTCACTCCACAACAAGTACAAATATGACTCTGTCATTGTCTATGTTGGTGTGAATGACCTGAGACGTACCTCCAAGAGACATAGAAGAGCTCTCCGATCTTGTAGCCCAGGCAGGTATGACCCTAGCCCTGAGTAGCATTCTGCCATAACCCAGAATGATACAGCAGTACAAGGACAAAATGATTGACTTTAACAATTGGCTAAGCTTCTGGTGTCATTCTAAAGCGATCCAGTATCAGTCTACCTGGGATGACATGGTCGACAGACCACGATGCTTTGCCAGAGATGGCCTGCACCTGTCACCCCTGGGATTCCGGATACTGGCTAAGGTTCTTGCCGCCCTTATACTGCCTTTTTTCGGCAAGGTTCAAATGACAATTCACTACCATAACAGGAACAGGCAAGCAAAAACTGAGGGTGATGCTACTCAATGCTAGAAGTCTAACTCTCAAAATGCACTCACTCAAGGCACTCCTTAAAATGGAGAACATTGATATCTGTGCAGTGACTGAGACCTGGTTCAAGGCTCCAGAGAGCACCCCTGCACTACCAGGCTATAACTCATACCACACTTTTTGGCCATGTAACCTGGACCAGAACACCAAAGGTGGAAATGTGTCCATATTCATTAAGGATATCCACACCTCCAGGCTAGTTGCTCAGCATAATGCAGCCAAGGTTATCCAAGTGCAACTAACTCTGGGCAAAACTGCAATCCAAATTGTAACTTGGTACAGATCCCCTACCATGCCCCAGGATTCCCACTCCTCTTTTCTTGATGTACTGGAAAATATTAGGGTTCAACCAAACACCCTAATAGTGGGCGATTTCAACTACTCCACCATTAACTGGGAAAACTACTCATGTACAAACTCCTTCGCTCAACGCTTTCTGGAATCCATAAACTACAATGCCCTGAATCAACTTATCCACACCCCCACCAAGGGCAACAATACCCTAGATCTAGTCATTACCAACATGAGTGACCGGTGTTCTATACCTGAAGTCAATGCCTCATTGGTTCGATCCAACCATAAGCTAATTACCCTAGATATCCACATCCTGCCCCCATTACGGAAACCACGGTAAAAAATTCCTCCAAAGCCAATGTCATGCTTCTTAAGACAGAAGTGGTGAACTTCATGACACCCATGCAGATGGACAATAGAGTTATGACTACTGAATCCTACACAACTGCACTTTATAAGCACTTACACGAGTGCATGGATCATGCTATCCCAAACAGAATCAAGATGCTATCCTCCAATAAAAGGAAGCCAATCTGATGGTCCCCTGCCATAAACAAACTGTACAACAAAAGGAAGAAACTGTTGCAAAAGAGTAAAATCCCACGAGTAAAGGAGCTCCCTGGTCAGCCTCAGTAAGAAGCTGCGATCCCTGATAAAATCCTCCAAAACTAGTTACGAAAACAAAATCCCCACTGATTCTAAAGACAACCACAAAGCATTCTATAGCTATGTCAAGAATCTCAATGGCAACACTCAGATCTGCTCTGACTTACAGCACAATGGCACTAAATATACACACCCAACTGATATTGCCAACATCCTGGCAGACAGGTTCAGTGCTAACTCTACCCCCCCCCCCCTCACCTCCTAAAGAGCCCATCTCTATACCGGAAGAATGCAAAGTTCTGTAATCATGGCTGCACAGGTAAAAAAACACACTCTCCAAACCCATGGCTAAAAGAATGGTAAAAGTGATGCCAAAATTGATGGATATGAATCATTGTGGTGTTGTGGAGGGAAGACAAAAGGGTGGGGGATTGGCCTAATGGTTAAGATATTTACCTTACAGACACAAGGTGCGGGGTTTGATTCTCACATGGGGTAACTGGCTAGATTTAACATGGCCTGAGAAGGCAGGTAGCCCAGTACTAACCTATGAACCTATGAACACAGCATCCATGGGACCAGACAACATCCCACGCTGCATTCTACATGAACTACAGAACGAACTGGCTCCCCACCTAAGTACCATGTTCAAGCATACCCTCACCTCAGACTTTGTGGCCGCTGAATGGCGCACAGCGACAGTTTTCCCTTTCTACAAGGGGGAGCCACTACAGAACCCGGGAACTACTGCCTCAATTGCCTGACGAGCCTGTTCTGCAAGGCCATGGAACGTATCATCATGGAACTTATAAACAAAGACATTGGTAATCTCCAAACTCTGGACCCCACCCAGTTCGGGTTTGTAAAAGGCAGATCATGTCTCCTAAACCTGATAGACTTCTTTGAAGCAGTCGCCAAAGCCGTAGACAAGAGTAAGGTGGCTCACACAGCCTATTTAGATCTTGCCAAGACTTTCGACACCATCCCCCACTCTGGAATTATAGATAAACTCACTAAACTAGGTATAAATCCCTATATCACAAGATGGGTTGCCAGCTGACTCACTGACAGAGCCCACAATGTGAAAGTAGCAGACTCCAAATCCAACTTCAGATCACTGACAAGTGGAGTACCAAAGGGTTCAGTCCTGGGTCCTCTCCTGTTTGGTATCTACTTTTCTGAAGTACAGGCTAACAAAGAAGGTCTTTGGCTAATGAAGTTAGCAGATGACTGCAAACTAGGAGCCATAATCAAAACTCCTAACGATGTGGACATCCTACAAAAGGACCTCACTGAGACAGATGCCTGATGTCAAAGCCATGGCCTCAAGCTCAATGCCAAAAAGTGCATTGTCATCCCCTTTGGTAAAAACTCTGTACTCATGAACTACAACATAGACGGTAGTATACTGAACACCGAAAGTGTGATAAGAGACCTTAGGACACTGGTGGACAGTAGTCTCTCCTTTGATAATCACATCGCCAGAGTAGTCAGGAAATTCTTGTACATGGCACACCACATCACAAAAGGTTTCTCATCCAGAAAAAAAGAGGTCATTGTTCCCCTCTAATCATCACTGATTAGACCCATTATAGAGTACAACACCCCTTTTGGTATGTACCTCACAAGACATCTACAACAACTGGAAAGGCCGCAGAAATACTTCACAAAGAGGATTGCTGGCCTCAAACAGATGCCCTACGCAGACCGTCTCAAAAAACTCCACCTTTACTCTGTCGCATATCGCCTACTCAGAGGTGATCACTGCCTAACATACAAAGCTATGTCAAACCCAGAGCTGTTGGACATGCTTCACTTAAAGAAGTCCCAATCCCTCCAAGCTACATGCTCTAGGGACCTAAACCTTGTCACCACAATAAACAGAACATGCCGGAGGGATAGATTCCTGTCCCAGAGACTTCCTGTACTCTGGAATAAACTACCTATCTATATCAAACAAAGCTCCTCATTAGTACTCTTCAAGAAAAATCTTGATGATTGGATGGGAAATAGGACATTCACCCCAGGGATCACTTCTGTGGCTCTGCTCGACAGTGGCACAAGAAAATACTTTTCTTGGGTGGCAAAAGCCAGGGTACCTTTTTGTCTGTGCTTGTATAGGCCCTAGGGCTGATAGCCTAGTACCTACCTATGAACCTATAACCACACCACCACAACAGTCAGGAAATCCTTCTATGTGGCACACCTCATCACTAAGGGCTTTTCATCCAGAAAAAAAGAGGTCATTGTCCCACTATACTCATTCCTCATTAGACCCATTATAGAATACAATGCCCCATTTGGTATGTACCTCTCAAGACATCTGCAACAACTGGAAAGGCCACAGAAATACCGCACTAAAAGAATCACAGGCCTAAAGAAGATGCCCTATGCTGACCGTCTAAAAAAACTCCAGCTATACTCTGTCGTACATTGTCTACTCAGAGGCAATCTCTGCTTAACATACAAGGCCATGTCAAACCCAGAGCTGTTGGACATGTTACACTTAAAGAAATCCCAATTCCTCAGAGCCACATGCTCCAGGGATCTAAACCGTGTTATCACAATGAACAAAACATGCTGGAGGGATAGGTTCCTGATCCAGAGACTCCCCAGAGTCTGGAATAGACTGCCCATACATGTCAAGCAGAACGCTTCAAAAGGGACCTTAATGATTGGATAGGAGATAGGAAATTCACCCCGGGATCACGTCAGTTGCCCTGCTAGACAGGGGTCCAGGGAAGTAAATATTGTGGGAAGAAATAGCCAGGCAATTGTTATGGCTAGGCTTGTATAGGCCCTATGGCCGATAGCCTAGTACCAACCTATGAACCTATGGACCTATGAAAATTTGTTAAAAGAAATAGATCATTGCAACACACACTTAGAAACAGACTGTCATTGATTTCTTAGGAAAACAATAATTAGGGAGTTGAACATCAGGGAGAAAGAGCCTCATTCAGTTTACACTTAGTGAGGTAAAGAAAAGCCATGTCCAACTTCTATGGATTCTGGTCAAAGACTGATGTCAGTGTACAGCAGATGATTCCTGTAAAGATTCATTATCCTGTTACACTGATCTTTATAATGCCCACTTTTATTCTGTTTTAGTGATCTCTGCATGAGTTTGTTGAAAATGGCTTTTCCCGAAAATGCATTAAAATGGTGTATTCACTATTTGAGATCTGTAACTTATTTCTTTTTATTTATTCCTTTTTACTCAAATGTTACAAACTTAGACATGATTAAATAATGATGACTGAGTGTGTGAGTATTATCCCCTCTCCATAATATGGGGTTTCAAGATTTCCTCTTTTGTAATAATTAAAAGTTTCACTATTTAACTTTAGTAACCTAAAGTTCAAGTGCCATTCAAACACTAATTTTACTCCACAAGCATTTACTGAACTGCGTTCTATGGTAGGCAAGCCTTTAAACTGTACAGTATCCATCTACAGTTATAAAATGCAAAATAACAGCAGTGAACATAGTAATTTTTAACTGCATGTTCCAAAGAAGTCTATAATTGAGGGATGCTGGAGTTTATTAGGCTATCAGTTGCTAACTTGCTACATAAACAGAACAAGATAACATTGTAAACAGCATAACCTGCTATTCATTTAATTCTTAGAGAATTAATATCTAAAACAGATGTTTTACTTGTGTTGATAACTAGAAAATCTCTGAACAATCTGATCTTAATATGCAGCGTTAGCACTCTGCCAATACATGAAGAGTGGGTGGAGTAAATCTGAGAAGCAGAGAATAATCATCTTATCAAGCCAGTGTGTTTTCAGTCATGGCATCCTAGTCAGAGAGCTGAACGTACAACAATATGTTGTGTTCTCTATGGATTTTCTACAAAGGGAGCCTTACAATGAGTCAGCTTCACTTTCTACGACAGCTGTTCTTGTTCTACATAGTTATACTATTAATTAGAAGTAAGTTTTAAACTCTTTATAACTTTATTGACTAACCAAAGACTTCCTGCCATCAGGTTGCATTTGTAATGCATTGCTAAACAGCCCACATACTGATGTTTCTTGAAATTTTTTTCTGTAAGCAAATCTTATTTTTTTTTCATTTGTATTTTCAGAAATGAAATGTGATGATGAAGTTATTCAGAAGCAAGAAGAGCTTATCACATCTGGGGAAACATTAGAAATTCAATGCTCCCATAATATAATAAGCTACAACGATATGTATTGGTACAAGATGTTACCCAGTAAAGCTCCAGAGTTAATTATCTATGGGTACAATTCTGCTTCTGACAAAGATCAGATGTTATGTGATCCTATCTCGCCTACATTCTGACTGATGGGTTCGGAGCCGATCCCTCGGCTCCGACTCGGCACGCTTATGCCAAAGAGCGAAGTCTCTTATTGGCTGAGCTTACTATATCCCAGGATGCACCACTACCAGTCTCCCAGATCTCGTTTGCCGCTAACAAGTGAAGACATGGTCTCGAGCTGGCTGAGCTAAGTAGTGATTATTTCAATATTTTTTCTGTTAGGAATTTCTTTATTCTCAACAAAAAGCTGTTTTAACAGCTATTCTTGTGTTTAGAGTGCGTTTGGTGAAATTTACTTGGTAAATTTTTGTGTTGTGAGAGTTGACTAGGAGTACCTCTTGTGTGGAAGGCCTTTCCCGGTCTTTTTGGTTGTAGGTAACTTCTGTGCTGTTAGGGATCTCGGATCCTTTATTTTACTGATATTTCTCTTTCTTCTCAAGAAGGACAAAGCAGAAAAAAAAAAAAAAAAAAAAAAAAAAAATTATTCTAATTACAGAGTTTGTACTGTGTTTTGACTAACTCAGAATGTCTCAGGTACCTAGGCCTTCAGGCTTTAAAAAGTGCACCAAGTGCAACTTTAAAATGTCTATCACAGATGACCACTCTCTCTGTGTTTATTGTTTGGGTGCAAAACATTTGCAGGAGTCCTGCAGCGTATGTCACGCTTTTTCCTCAAGGGTCCTCCAAGAGAGGAAAAATAAACTCATATTGAAAGGCATTATAAAACCCTCCTTTGAAGAAGCTTTAGCATCCTCTCCTTCTCCTGCTAAAAAGAAAAGGGCGTCGGCTCCGACCAGTCCGTCGGATCCGACCGCCAAAAGACATAGGCAGGCCTCTCCTTCGGCTCCAAGGACTTCGGAGCCGAGGTCGGAACGGTCTGCCTCGATGCCACCAGTCTCGACTCCTCTGGCTTCGGAGCCGATGGCTGGGGCATCGAGAGGCGGGTCATCTTCATCGGCTCCACTGGTTTCAGAGCCGATGAAGGTTGTCCGCTCAGACACTTCCTCCTCGGCGCCGAAGCCCTCCTCGGCACCGATGGAAACTAGTTTGGGTATTCCTTCGGCGCCGATAGTCATCGAGTCGCCTCGGAGCCGGTCCCCTAGCCCCTTGGGGCCGTTGGAGAGGCCATCTCGAACCCGTTCAGTATCCTCTAGGTCATCGAGGATGTCAGATTCGGACATAGACAGGGTGCTCTAAAGACTGTTCCAGTCCCCAGTCTTTCAAAAATTTGTTTCGGCTCTGACCCAGTTGGCTTCAGAGCCGACAGCCCATGCCCATGTCATTGCCATTCCTCCTCCGACCGCTTCGGCTCCGTCGGAGCAGGTGCTGTCGGAGCCGGTAGAGGTCTTAGGGTCGGCTCCGACCCTTACTCCAACCCAGGCCTTCGGGTCCGAGTTTGGTACACGGACTTCTTCAGCTGGACCTGGGGGTGATGTTTCGGGACCTATGCTGTCGGTTCCGAGCCTCCCTCTCGGTGCTTCGGCTGCGGGACTTCCGTCTGCTGTTATGGCTCCGGGGACCGGACACTCCCAGGATTCTGGGGGTCCGGCTTTCAGAGCTATGAGGAGTGCCTTGGCCAAGTCTTCTTCGGCCATCTCTCCGGCTTTACCGGCACCTTCCCTGGGCGTGGAGACTGGGTCTTTGGCAGTTCCCCTGTCCTTAGGCAGCGGAGCCCCTGGGCCTGAGGTTACCCCATTGGGGTTCCCTCCTCCTGAGGGTTCTTCGAGTTGTCTTCAGAGGAGCCCCAAGGAAGAGACCGTCCAAGAGGAAGCACGTGGACTCCCACGAGTCTATTACATCGGACACTGATCTTGATGATGCGGAGGGGTCCCCGAAGTCGTCCTCGGATGATGTCTCATTTGCAGACATCTTAGAGATCCTCAAACAACGAGGCGGCTGGATATCCAAACCCCCCTCTGCTGATGAGTCAGTGCTTCTCAAGGCCTTTGGGGCTCAGCCCTCCGCCTCCTGGGTGTCTCCGCCCTTCGACGAGCTTCTGGATTTAGTTTGTCGGAGGGCGTGGGAACATCCAGATACCGTGGAACCAGTCCCTTCTCGTCCCAACAAATTTTTGTCTGCCCCACCCGAGAAGGAGTTCCTGACCAAAGGCGTGGCTGTAGATGCCATGGTGGTGGCATCTGCTACACAACAGGACGTGGCAGAGGCTTCAACGTCCGTCCATCCTCCTAATAAGGAGTCTAGGAGCATGGACCGGTACGGGAAGCGTACCCTGACTTCAGCGGCCTTTACTTTAAGGTCCCTGAATTATTTGGCACATTTTACTAGGCTTCAGAGGGATCTGGTCAAAGAGCTGTCAGATTCCCTCTCAGGTAACCATCTGAGCAGCTAGCCCAGTCGGTTAGCACTCAGTTGGCTATCCTTGCTTCAATTTCTAACTCGTCCATGAGGCTCATTTCATATGCGGCCGAAGGGGCGGGTAGAGCGGCAGGCACAGGCGTGGCTCTACGGAGACAAGCCTGGCTCCGTTTGTGTCATTTTGCGGAGGCCTTCAAGTCTTCCTTCGCCGACGCTCCCTTTGATGGGTCCTCTTTGTTTGGACCCAAGGTTAAAGACACTCTTACCCGCTGTGAGCAAGAAGGAAAAACTTTATCTGCCATAGGTGCACGTTATTCCACTCCCTTTCGGCCTTATCCCAAGGCTAAAGGAGGAGGGAAGATGTGGTTCCGCAAATCACGTAAGTTTTTCCATCAACAGCAGGAAGATTCCCCTTCCAGAGGCAGAGGACGGGGAAATTTTTCTGGGAGACGCCGTCCCAGAGGCGGCAGAGGGCCCTGCAATTCTGGAGACCGCGAGTCCTTTCGTGGCTCTTCAGCCTCCCACACTTCATGAGGGATTGCCCGGCTGTGCTTCTCCGGAGCCAGTCGGGTGCCATTTTGCCAAGCACCTAAAAGCCTGGGAGTCAATCACTCAGGACAGATGGGTGCTTCGGATTATTGCCGGAGGTTACACCATTCCCTTCACACACTCACCCCCACCATCCAAAAAAATCCCGGACCCACCACCCAGTCAAAGGGAAATTGCAGCCGCAGAAGCGTTAAAGCTGCTAGAAAAAGGAGTCATCCAACCGGTCCCCACAGACCAGATCGGATCCGGAAATTACTCAAGGTTCTTTTTAGTGCCAAAAAAGACAGGGGACCTGAGTCCAATATTGGATCTCAGCAGACTAAACCAATCCGTCACGAAATCCAAATTCCGAATGGTCACGTTACAATCCATTCTCCCATTATTGGAGAAGGATGTTTGGATGTGCTCCATAGATCTCAAGGATGCCTATTATCACATACCGATACATCGGGCGTCCAGGAAGTATCTGCGCTTCAGCCTGGGAGACAGTCATTTCCAATTTTGTGCTCTGCCCTTTGGTCTCACCACAGCCCCCAGGGTGTTCACCAAATGTTTGGCAGTAGTAACTGCTCACCTGAGGAGTCTTGGATTCCAAGTGTTTCCCTATCTGGACGACTGGCTCCTGACTGCCACCACCAGTCATCTACTAATGGACAACCTCAAAGCCACCTTTTCCCTGGGTGCTACCCTGGGAATTACATTCAATTGGTCAAAGTCTGTCTTGCTGCCCTCTCAGCGCATAAGGTTCATAGGAGCAGAGATAGACTCAAAATTGATGCGCGTTTTCTTCCTACCGAAAGGATCCAAACTTTACAAGGCCAAGTTCAAGCCCTGCTTTCAAGATCCAAGGCCCCAGCCAGGATGGTCCTGCAACTTTTAGGTTCGATGTCTGCCACGGTTCTTCTAGTTCCTCTGGCAAGATTGCACATGAGGGTCCTTCAGTGGCTATTGTCGACTCAATGGTCCTTTCAGGATCTTCCCCCTCAATCACCCCATTATGATTACAGAAACGTGCAAACGGGACCTTCGCTGGTGGCTTCAGACATCCAATCTAAATCAGGGAAGTCCTTTTGTTATTCCCCCTCCAGTGGTCACCCTGACGACAGATGCCTCCCAGACAGGGTGGGGGGGGCATTGTCTGGGCAGGTTAGTTCAGGGTTCCTGGCTTCCAGACGAAACTTTTCTCCACATCAATGTATTGGAGATGAGGGCTGTACTTCTGTCCCTACAGGCCTTACACAAGTTTCTCCCTCAGGGCATCATCGCCATCCACACAGACAACATGTCGGTGGTCTGGTGTCTAAACAAACAAGGAGGGACCAGATCTTACCCCCTTTGCAGAGAGGCCATGAGGGTGTGGGAATGGGCTGTAGCTACCAGCCGTTTCTTGGTAGCGACCCACATTCCGGGGAAATCAAATATATTGGCAGACAGATTAAGCAGGACAATTCTCTCTCCTCACGAGTGGTCCCTGAACGAAGCAGTAGCAGCTCAGGTTTTCAGAAGATGGGGGACGCCGTGCTGCGACCTGTTTGCAACACCACAAAATACAAAGTGCAAAAAGTTCTTCACCTTGACTCCACATCGGGGGGAAGCAACTATGGATGCTCTAGCACAACCTTGGCCAACAGGGTTACTTTATGCCTTTCCTCCGATTCCACTTCTCCCCAAAGTCATACAGAAAGCTTCTCAATTGGGGTCCACAATGATACTAATTGCTCCGCACTGGCCTCGTCAGGTATGGTTTCCTTACCTGAAGAAACATGCGGTGGACGATCCGTGGGTTTTAGATCTAACTCCGGATCTGCTAATTCATCAGTCGGGGCGACAACACCAGTCCCTTCACACTTTGCAGTTGACAGCTTGGCTCCTCCACTTCCGACCTTAGTCAGAAATCACACCTTAGACCCGGAAGTTATTCACATTTTATCTTCGGCCCACAAACCCACCACTAAGAAATTGTACCTCAGTAAGTGGAAGAGGTTTGCTATCTGGGCTCAACTCAGGGGCTTAGACCCTATTACTGCCCCGATCTCAGAGGTTTTGAAATTTTTAACATCCTTGTTTAATCAAGGATCTTCAGTATCTACTATTAAAGTCCAACTGGCAGCTATCTCTAAATTTCACGAATCCATGGATCCACCGTTGATGAGCAGCAGATTATGCAAAACTTTCATTAAAGGTGCGGGGCTGTTAAGACCCCCAGTTTTTCATCCTGCGCCTCCGTGGGATCTTGATTTGGTGCTCCGTGCATTAACATCTTCCCCTTTCGAACCGGCTGCTACATGTGAGTTAAAATATCTGTCTTGGAAAACTGCCTTCTTAGTTGCAATTACCTCTGCAAGAAGAGTTTCAGAGCTTCAAGCCCTATCTATCAAACCACCGTATTTGATTTTTCACAAGGATAGAGTATCACTTAGGCCTAACCCATCTTTTGTCCCAAAGGTCTGTTCTAATCTCTGTCTCCAACAATCTCTAGAGCTACCAGTTTTCTTTCCAAAATTCTCCAATGAAGCAGAATACACTCTCCATAAATTGGATGTTCACAGGCAATTGCGCTTCTATCTAGACAGGACTCAGCAAATTCGTAAATCAGACCAGTTGTTTGTGTCCTTCTCAGACAATAAATTGGGTAAAACCATCACAAAAGCTACTATCTCCAAATGGATTAGAGATTGTATAACTCAGGCTTATTCCTCTTCAAATAAGCAACTTACAACATCTATCAAAGCCCACTCTACCAGAGCTATGGCTACTTCTATAGCCTTTCATTCCAAGCTCGCTATTTCTGAGATTTGTGCTGCGGCTACTTGGTCCAATCCGCACACTTTCATTTCCCACTATAAATTGGATGTGGCATCTAAAGGGCGAGCATCATTTGGTTCCACGGTACTCAGTAGTGTTTTCCAGTGAGCCACCCAGGATTCAGGTGCTAGGGACGCTGTCCCATCAGTCAGAATGTAGGCGAGATAGGATCACATAACATCTTTTAGTTATGTACTCACCATAACTTCAGATGTTTGGGATCCATCTCGCTACATTCCTAATACCCACCCTCCTTCCCCCGGCCTTGGAGATCAGAAGAGATTGAACGGTTTTGAGTTCTACTGTTTTATCTTGTTTCATCTGATGATGTTATATAAGCAGTGCGTGCATGTGTGCATGTATGCGGACAAACTAGATCTGGGGGACTGGTAGTGGTGCATCCTGGGATATAGTAAGCTCAGCCAATAAGAGACTTCGCTCTTTGGCATAAGCGTGCCGAGTCGGAGCCGAGGGATCGGCTCCGAACCCATCAGTCAGAATGTAGGCGAGATGGATCCCAAACATCTGAAGTTATGGTGAGTACATAACTAAAAGTTTATCATGACTATTGATCGTTCACGCAAAGCTACTTCTTTGATTATCCGAGATGTGAAGGTGACTGATGCTGTTGTGTATTACTGTGCAGTGAGCCCCACAGCAGAACACCTTGGCAGAACAGATGCACAGAAACAACGAAATACCGATGCCATCTGATAAGCAGTTCTTTGTATGTGCTTTTAATCTTATCTCATACAAAACGGCACACAGAACAGATGGAAACAGGGCTTATTGTAATTCATTTAGTCAAAATAATGACTTTAGTACTTCTGAGAGAATATTAAGACGTTACAAAATATTAAACAGATTGCCCATTCTGTTGCTGCCCCACTGCTTGTTCATTTTTTGTGTCTCTGTGACACCATATGAAACTTATATTTCTGTGACAGTCTACAGAAGATTTTTTTTTTTTTTACAAGCTCAAACTAGTAGATCAACAGTGATGCAAAGCAGTGCTTGGGACATTAGTGTAACTGTAAAATATGACTGACTAGAAAGGTTGATGGCAATTACTGCTACCTTACATTCTGAGGTATGCAACATGTTTAGATTAATGTCAGGTAACAGAACATAGCACCTTACCACCCTGCTAAAAAGGCCACATCTTCTAAAAAAGGTATATACCTGTGTCAGGAAATGGGTATATCATTTATAGCCATTTAATAGGTGGATAAGAAAAACTGCAAGATAAATATTTGAGAACTGTATATGAATACTGAACTGTAAATTGCCAATCTCTGTTACTTTTATCTTGCCATAATTGGGAGCAGTAAATGCCACTGTCTTCTGAGTAACCAGCAGTGTGTGTGTGTGTGTAAATATATATATATATATATGTGTAAATATATATATATATATATATATATATATATATATATATATATATATATGTATATAATATATATATATATATATATATATATATATATATATATATATATATAAAGAGAGAGATAAATATATAAATATAGATACACACGTGCACACATGTGTGGGTGTGTGTGTGTGTGTGTGTGTGTGTGTGTGTGTGTGTGTGTGTGTGTGTGTATGCTGACAGATGCAACTCAGATTTTAAAATTTTTAAAGTAGACACTGGAGTACCCAAAGAAACAGTCAAGATCTACATAAAAAGGTAATGGTACATTAGCACTGAACCCCAGATCCTAAAACAAGATAAACATAAACCACTGAACCACTAAGGTGATGTAATATTGTTACTTCTTTTTGCTAAATCCTTCAAACACCAATAAAGCCATTTAAGGAAATATAGACTTTAGCAAAGTGTTATGAACTCAGAGCAGGTCATATTTAGTTACTGGCTTGCAAGGGATTGCCCCCTCATGTTCCCTCCCCAAATCATCAGTTTTCACTTATTAAACATTTTAGAGAATGCGTTAGTAAAAATGTAAGGAGTCAAAACTGTTTTAATTTTTCAGCATTATGTATATAATCTAGTAAATGTCTCCCAGACTGAGCACCTCATCACAGACTCCCTGATGGTACCCTGTCCTTCTACATATAAAAATATCTAGTAGTGTTATTATATCATGTGTTCTTAACTCCTATCAAAATACTCTCCTTTATCAAGCACCCAATACATGCAAGTAATCACCTGACATACCTCCCTGTCAGGTCATGATCACTGTACTATCCTAATGTGTTGAAATGTACAAACAGTAGGCTAGTGTTTCATTACTGCAGCACTGTAGTTCAGGGGTAATATCTCTGCCTTACAGGTCTGGAGTCGGCGGTTAATCCTGACTGCCTGTGTAGAGTTTTGTATGTTGTCCCACTGTGACTGTGACTACAGCAATTACCTCTCACCTCACAAAAAACTAGCACCCTTATCAATGCAGCTCCAGTTGTGACTGAAAAGGGTCTGCAATAAACAAGCAAATAAACAGAAATAGTAATATGATTTGAAGCAAGCCATGACAGGCTAGCATCCCTGTCCCTCCCAGTAATCTGTAATCTGCTAATAGTAGATGGGACATTAGAAGCTCTTTGACCAATCCACCCTCCTGGATATCAAGTGAATACATAAAGGCAGTACAGAATAGCCAGGCCACAAGAACATAGAATAGCCAGGCAACATGAACACATGCTAGAAACCCAGCATTCCATCTTGGCCCCTACTATTCAACTGAAATGTGATCATGGTACCAGCTAACCCCTTGAAATGGGTCCACTGTAGGCAGGTTTCTCAGTCCCCATCTAACCATCTGATACATCTCCTTGACAGGCAGGTTACTGTATACCTTAATCTTAATATATAATGTGCCCGGGGTTCCCTTCAAGTGGTCAAAACCTGGTTAGGTCATTTGTAATTTTAGCCTATATGTTTATCCAGTATATAGTTTCTCCATGTTTAATTGCTCATTACATCTTGTAACAATGTGTGTGTGACCAAAGTTTATACAATGGGTCTACTTCTGTTGTTTAAAAACACACTTCTTCGAACACCAGAAAGCTGAGACTCACTTCGGCGAAAGTGCACTTAACCGAGAGTGCACTTTTGCGTAAATCAGTTATCTGAAGCACGGTACAGCGGGGATAAGGAAATATAACCTTTTCCCCACTGTAGTGCAACCTCGGAGTTAGTATACATAAGTAGTGGGGGTGCAGGCTGGCTTGCCCACCTGGAAAAATGTATTTCGCTTAGTTGGACACACCTCCAGTACTTATACCAACCCCAAGATTGCACAACAGTGGAGAAAAGGGTATATTTCCTTATCCCCACTGTACCATGCTTTGCTTAAGTGATTTATGCAAAAGTACACCTTCTCTGAAGTGGGTCTCAGCTTTCTGTTGTTCAAAGAAATGCGGTTTTGAACAGCAGAAGTAGATCCTATACAACATAGTTGGCTCTCACACAGCAACATTGCCATCGCAAGCAAAGAATCATTTTTTATTCTGTAAATTATTTACTTATAAGTGATTATATGTTTATTTTATAAGCAATTGCTGTTTATCTGAGATAACGTTACCTTGTACTTCAAATAATAATGGTTATCTCCCAAAAACTGGGTGTGTAGGGAAGTCTGTGTCATATAATCTAAAGATCAAAAGACTGAAAACAAAAATATCAAATCTCAGAATATCGAGCATGGAAGTTTGCCCCTTCCCCACTGTAGTGCGATCTCGGAGTTGGTATATATAAGTAGCAGGGGGTGTGGGGAGTGCAGGGGCACTTGCCCCAGCATTAAAATCCTTTTAGCATTTTGAGTTTTAAATATTTTGGTTTTCAGTCTTTTGACCTTTCATGTCTTATGGCATAGAGCCATGTAGGGGTCCTGGCATCCTTAAAATGCCCACTTTACATTTATGTTGTTTTCATTTACATGAAACTAGATTATTCTGAGTACTTGTGCTTCAGTGATATCTGTACTAAGTAACACTTGTATCCAGTAGATGCCATGCATTTGAGTTTAGAGTAGCTGGGTTTTGAAGAACACTAGTGGGCTTAGTATCCCCACAGTAGGCTACTATGACTGACCGTGTTATCACTTAAAGTATACCCATGATAAGCTGGTATCCCTGTCCTCCACATGTCTCCTGAAATGTGCCCGTTGTATGCTATAGTTTGTGCTCCAGTCATCTAAAATATGCCTGTGGTAGTCTGGTATCACATATCTTATGAATTACCTACAATGTGTCCATGGTATGTTAGTATCATTGTCTGCACCTAACCGCCATACACTATATTACCTAAAATGGGTCAGCTTGTGCTAAACTCTGCATTAAAAGTTAAATTCTGAATGTGGTCATAACCATGGTAGATTGTATGAAAAATGTTCATGCATATATATTATCAACCAATAGTGGGCAGGACACTGTGTGGTTTAGATGAGTGTGAGAAACGAAGGGCAAATAAAAATGTGTGGGATTCTAAGGAACTTTTTATGCTGCTAAGCTGGAAGAGTGGGTTAAAGATGAGCTAAGGAAAACAATCAAAGGGGTGGGCAATTTATAGGACTGAGAAGGGACAGATTACTTAGAACTATGGAGAAAGAAGGGTTTGAGGAAGAAGCAAAATGGAAAAAAAAAAGAAAGAAAAAAGCCAATGTGGCTGCTTAGGAATATGTGCTTAACTGTTAGGATAAAAATATACAAGAGATGGAAGGGCTAGAATAGGAAGGTGGAGGAGGGGGCAGTGTAAGTAGGCAATAAAGGACTCAGTGGCATTAAAAATAAATCTGAACTGGACATGGGAAAAAGGGATCAAGAAGAGGAACAACATTTTTAGCTGCATAACACGAAGAAGAGAAGGGCATGCCTAACTAGGCAGGGTAGCATTTTGGAAAAGTCTCAGAAGGGACGGAATCAGCACAGGTAGTGAATGAGTAAGTCACATCAGTCTTCAGAAAGGAAAGAGAGGACAGACTAGATTAAAGGAAGTGATGCATGGAAATCAATGAATGGGGGAGAGAGAGAGAAACAGAAAGTATTCAGAAACAGCTGTAGTAGGACAGGAAGAGGTTCAAAGCCCAGAGTGGCTGCCTCACAGGGCTCTTATCAATGTTGTCCTTTGTGGCCTTTGTGCTAGAAGACCTGCTAGAGATGTTCAGCAGGGTCCTGACTGGCACAGATGTGGCTGGGGACAGAGTGACTATCTCTGGATAAATCCCCTTCTTCACTTAGTCCAAGATTAGAGCTCTGTGCGGAATCAACTTGTGAGAGGCTGACATTTATTCTGCTTCAGATGTCTTCTGTATTGTTCACTTGACTAGAGTTGTGTATTGATGGCAGAGCTATGTTTAAATGAGTCTCTTTGTCCCAAATGTTCATTGTTACTCTTCACAGCTGGTAAGAATGAGTTATCAGTACCCCTCCTACTTTTTATTACTGAAGTATTGTCTGTTACTGACTGTTGAGTACCTGGATGAAAGACTGGAAGGATGTCAATGCAAGGATAATAGTAAAATCTATTTTATATGTATATGCTACTTTCTCTTGTATAGGCATTGAATTGCTTGCACCTCAAGGTTTTGAAAATAGACTCCTACAAGTATAATCTCAGAGATCTGTATTTTTTTGTTTGTTTTGTAAAGGAAAGAAGAAGAGAACCAGATTCAGAAACTATTGCTGAACATCAAGTATGCCAGAATTGAAAAGCTAAACTCTAATAGCTGGTCCTTCTAAGTCCACAGCTCCTTTGCATACTACTGGATTTTCCTCATGTGAAGTTTTGTTTGAGGAACCATTAGCACAGAAGAACAATCCCCAGCATCTTCTGGAATGGTTTAACTATAGTTAGTCCATTTAATCACTGACCACTCCCATCAATCTGAGAACCAAAACTAATTTATTTATTTGTTTATTTATTTGACATTTGTTTACCGGGGTGGTCTGACTGGGTCTACAGAACTCATTTTCAGCAGACGCCCGGGGAGAAAAGCTCCACATACAGTACAATACAAATACTGTATAATCCAATACAATACAAATGACATTAGAAATACTATACAAAAATAAGATGAAAGAACATAAAATGTGCTACAAGATTTTACAATAAATACTACACACCTAGACAATTCTATAGAGTTAAAACATTATACACAATAATAGTCACTCTCACCATATACATAGCCTATGAGTAGATAGTATCCAAAAAGAGTATGTAGGCATTGCATTGTACGACACTGACTATTACAGAACATGAAAAAATAGATTGTTGGTTTCAGTTAGGAAATAATAGCCACAGAGCCGACCTTTGGTCAACTGGTGCCCTAGGCAAAAGGGCTCCATAGCAACCCTCCCCCAACACACACACATGTACACACCAGCTGGTGCCCCCATCTTGGTCTATCTACACCATCCAGATTGCTGGAAAAGTGCCCCTGCTAGAACAGAGCCCTAGGGAGCTGCCTAGTTGGCCTTTGCCTAAGGCTGGCTATGAATAGCCAGAAAGTTAGTGATGGAAAAAGATAATGGGAGAGTTAAGATTAGATGCATTACAGACTGAGCAGTGGCTTATGGGTATGATATAGAAATAAAGAAGGAGTTAGAAAAGCCTTAGGATTTTGCAGACTATGAGGGAGTGAAATGTGAAAGAAGAGAATGATGAGACTGCTGTGGAAGAAGAGGAAGATCTGAGCATTATGCAGGCTTTATGCGGAAGCAGAGCCATATACTTTTGAGATGATTTTTTTTAAAGAGACTTTGAAATGGGTTAGGCCAGGTATAGACCTTGTAGCTTGAGGTAGTGATTTTCATAGTACAGAAACAGAGTATGAATACAGAGAGTGACCTGTTTTTCTGGTAGGTTGTGAGATAGCTAAGAGATTTTTGTTTTCTG
Source organism: Protopterus annectens (assembly GCF_019279795.1). Classification (NCBI taxonomy): domain Eukaryota; kingdom Metazoa; phylum Chordata; order Ceratodontiformes; family Protopteridae; genus Protopterus; species Protopterus annectens. Next base: position 216,290,728 of record NC_056750.1, on the reverse strand, counting down.
ATCATAGGGATCTATTTGGTGTGTAAGGTGTGACTAGACTGGCTATTGCAGGGCAGGCAGTAGGCTTGAAAATAAGGTTGTGCAAGGTGGATAGCTGAATAAAGGCAAGATGGTTGGGGAGTTCAAGCTATTTCAGTTCTAGATGTAGTTTACAGTGGTGTGTGTGATATTTAGAGTGTGTGGTAAACTTAGTTTGTTGTAGCACTGTTCCAAATTGCTAAAGGTAGAAGTTTGTAAGTTAGGATAGGAGCAGAGTAAAGAAAGGAGTGAAGTAAAATGTTTTTGCAAGGGTAGTTTTGGTTGCTGCAGTAAATAAATGTTTGTATCTATATAAGAGTCCTAGTTTTTGATGTCTTGTTTACATTTTGCTATATATGAGGGTCGAATTCAAGTTTTTTGTCAATTATAACTAGGAGTTTTGTGTCAATTATAACTCCTAGAAGTTTGGTGTCAATTATAACTTCTAGGAGTTTGGTTTCCTGCACTATTTCTATGACAGTGTTGTCAAATGCAAGGATGTTGAAATGATCAGTGACAGGGGAGGTGTTTTTGGATAAAAAGAGTACTAGTTTAGTCTTCTTTCAATTAAGAAATTAAGCATTTCTTAGCCAGGATTTGATTGCAGTAAAGGACTGTTGAGTTTTTGAAAGTAATTCTGGTAGTGATTGAGCAGTACAGATTATGGTAGAATCATCAGCGTATTGAATGAGGGTTCCAGGGTGAGAGGCAATCTGTAGGTTGTTTGTGAAATTGTTGAAGAGTAGGGGTCTGAGGATGGAGCCTTGAGGGACTCCAGTAGGGTTATGCAGAAAGGGTGAGAGTTCATTGGACCATTCATTCCTTGTTTACCATCCTTGAGGTAGCTCTGAAATGTTTTTACTGTGTTATCTGAGAAGTCAAAGTTAGAGAATTTGTTCAATAGTAAGGTGTGAAACACTGTGCCAAAGGCCCTGGAGAGATCATGGAATACTGAGGCTGTATAGCATCATGCATCTCTGGCCTTGTTCATGGTGTCTGTAAAAGATAAAAGGGCTGTAGCTGTGCTATGGGTATGTCAGAAGCCATTTTAGGTTTTGTTTAAAATATTATTTTGCAATAGGTATTGCATTACCTTCTGATGGATACTTCTCTCAAGAACTTTGGATATGGGTGACGATGGATATAGGACAGAAGTTGGATGGTTCAAAAGTATTGCCTCCTTTATGGATGGTGGTGATGTGAGATTGTTTCCATATGATAGGTACTGTATTTCTGATTCGGATAAAGATCTATTTAGAAGGATATTTATTGGGTAGGTAATTGTCAGTTGATGTAGAGCAGGGTTTTAGTTTTTGTAGCAGTTTCTTAATGGTGTCAGTGGATATGGACTGAAATGAGAATGGGGTTTGTATGACATTTTGTTGAGTAGGTGGGTTATTAATGACAGGGCTAGAAGTAGTTAATGGTCTAGGATTGATGTCTGAATAAGTAGAAGGATGGGGGGTCCAGCATAAGGTGTGTTAGTAGGTCTTATATTGATTTTATGAAGTGCTTGTTAAAGTTTTCAGCTATTTGTGATGGATGGGGTATCAGGTGATAGGGTGTGCTCTCTTTTTATTCCAGGGTTAAGTAGAGAAGATATAGAGTGCCAACACTTATTGGGGTTAATTTTATACTGGAGTTGAAGCTGGGAATAGTATGACTTTCCTATCTCTTGATTAGGTTTGTCACTTTGTTACATAGTGTTTTGAAACTGACATGATTTTGTTCTTTTATGTTTTGTTTCCAGGGTGACCAGGCTCGGTCCCTTTGCTTCATCAGGTGTTTACATTCCTTAGAGAACCATGGTGCTTCATCAGGTGTTTACATTCCTTAGAGAGCCATGATGCTGAGTTCTTTTTGATTCTTTTCATATGAATGGGAGCTGGGGTATTAAGTATGTGAAGGAAGGTGTTATTAAAGTATAGTACAGCAGCATTAAGGGGTAGTTGTTTAAGGGGTATCCAGTCTATTTCATGTAGGAGATTGTTGAATTTATTCTGACAAAAATTAGCTGAGTTCCTAACTGATTTTACGGTGTGTACTCTTAGTTGCTGGTAGTTTCATCTAAGGAAATAAGCTGGCAGATGATAACTCAGAGAACTAGACAGTGTACTGGAAGAGGGGTAATTGGCCAGGTGGGATACTAGGATACAGTCTGGGATGGATTGGCAGGTAAGATCTTTGCTGTATCTTGCTGGAGTATTGATAAGCTGGGAAAAAGCATACACATTTATACTATTCGTGGGGGAGTTGGAAGCTGTGGTTTGCCAATCTATATTTACATTGCTTAAGATTATTGTTTCAAGGTTTATTGTTTGGGATGTCCAGGATAAAATATTTTCCAACACGTGTGTAGTATGACCTGTTGGGATATATATTACTATTATGCAAATCTATTTTGATGTGATGAGGTTCAAAAAGAGCTTAGCACCTCAGCATTATAAAATATGGGCGTGATGCTGAATGTAGAGGGATGTGGGAGGGCTATCCCTCCCCCACTTTTTAGATCAATCTCGTCTGGCTACTGCAAAGTTTGTAGGCATTATCTCAGAGTTTTTTACACTGGGGTGTAGCCATGTTTTGGCAAGGGTTAGTATGTCAGGTTATTTTGATCAATCCAGGCATGCAGTGGGGCTGTTTTATTACATATACTTCTAAGGTTCAGAGTAAGTATGTTTAAATCTTTGGTGTTTTTCTTATGGTCAGAATTAGAGGATGGGCCTGGGTTAGGATGTACGTCTCCACATTTGAGTAGGTAGGTAATGAGGAAGGAGTACAATGGGAAGTGTTTTTTATTCATACGTGATGGTGACAAGTGTTGTTTCACAGGAGGTGAGGAGGGCAATCTGTGGCTTGAATAATATGGTTAGGGTATAGGGGAAAAGCTGGGAGGAGATATGTGAGAAGCTGTGTTGTTTATTGGGGAGATGGTTGGAGAAGGTTGCTGATGTGTACTGATGTGTGGGGGTAAGCAAGGAGATATCTGTAGTGAGGTTGAGAATTAACAGTAAAGAGGTTAGTCAGGTTAGAAGTAGCATGTCAACTGTGATGTGGGTTTAAAAATAGATATGGTTTTATGTGTTAGAATGCACTATCAAATGTATATAGAGATGTATACTATCTAGTTTCAGGTGAGCAACTTAAGGTAACATTGGAAATGTTTTGACTTCAGGGTGGGCTTTGACAGTGTGATTAGGAGTTATGCCTTGTGGTTTGTAATAAGAAGGGGTGGGAGAGATGTGATTGGTCAGTAGTAAACTTAAGATGCAATGTTAGTTTGATGTGTGTATAGCAGAAGAGAAGGTGGTAAGCCTGGAGTTAATGTAAGATAGTTTGAGGTGGTGATTGTACTGTGCTGGTGAAGCAGAGTAAGATGCCAAGAAGTATAGTAGGGGGATGAGAATTGAAGGTGATGGATGTAAGGGAAAGCAGATATATTTGGTTAAATAAAAGTAGGTAAGCTATGAATGAAATGTGGGTGTGGACAAGGTAGAATTGTATATAACTGGATTGTAACGAATAAGGGGGAGTGTTTTTCTTGGTATGTGAGTAGAGGTGGTAGGGGCATGTGAGATATGGGGTCAGGATAGGTGAGCAGAGTGAGCAGGAAGAAACCCTGAGATGGTTTACCAACAAAAACAATCAGAGAGGTAGAATGTTCATAGATACCAAGACAAGGTATTTGAACATTGAATACTTGACTTGAGTCACAGCATTTAATTTTATGGTTATGGGTTTTTCCAAATCTTTTCAGGGATCTATTAAACCGATAAGAGTAAAATATGTTAAAGTGTTAATTTAGCTTCACCTTCATCAGTAAAAGCCAGTGAGTGTGGGTGAATAAATGGGGGTGGGGATATCCTTCCAGCAGATTCAACACTACAAAACAGGACACACTAATGCATGACTTGATACATTAAGTTATTAGTCTGAGTCTTGGAACTTGTCTTACATAGATTTAACTTAATTTCATGGGATATGATAACCTTTGCAGCAGCCGTAGTCAGACTTACTAAGTGCTTGGTTCACTTCGGGAGAGAGAAAGAGAGAAAAGTTAATATGAATTACTTGATTGTTCAACTAGACAGGTACAGTACTATTTGTCTGTACTCGGCAATTACTCACAATTACTGCTTCTACAATTACTTTATTATTATATTATATATTATTATTGTAATTTAGTAATTACTACTATGATTAATTATAGTTCAGGAAAATGTCATGAAACACCTCAGAAAAGAATACTGCTACCACTGCTTATGCCAGTGGGTAGATGACTGTTGGGCATAACACAAGATATCGCTGCTAAATTATACCTGGCTGTCCTTTACTCTCAGTAACATTGCCTCATTGTAAATGCGTAAATAAGTATTGTGCAGTACTTTTAGTTGGTAAAAGGGGTGTTGGCCTCTCATTCTGCAAGTGTTTATGACTCTGATCAAGATCTCGTCTGTAATATTGTACACCTGTATACTTGCTGTAATCTGTATTAATTACTTCCTACAGTAACTCAGCAGATACTGTGCTTGTGTAATTCTGATTAATTATTTGTTTCTTTGCACACTTTATATAACTGCCTTAATGTCTGGTTCATTGCTGAAAAGAATATTTGAACCGTCTACCTGCCTGGTTATCACATAAATACATTCTGTTTTATTTCACACTGGGAAAGAAAAGTTCCATCATCACTAAAGTGCCGTCCTAAGGAACAAGATAATGGATGTATTTGTATCAGATAAAGATGAATCTTGTCTTAAAAGGCAGGAATAGAATGATTTACGTAATGTTGTTTAGGTTATATGACATATAGTAATATATGTGAGGTGAAATGTTTGTTAATTATAGTGTTATTACATTTATATGAATGTAAATGTGTTTCTTTCACAAGTGATAATTCAATAAAGGTGTTTGGGAAAAAAATGACCTTGATTTTTATTGGTCCTTCAGGATGTCTGTGATAAACAAGTTGGAATAATAAAGTGGAGAATACAAATAGTTTGGCCAAAAATAACAGCAGCTTAGGAAATATATATGAATAAAACTTTTTATATAGAGTACTATATTTATGGAGAACATTTACATATTGTAAGCAGTTATTTAGTAATTAAATAGTTAGTAAAATGATCTTGTACAAGAACTGCAAACAATATGAAATTACTTCCAAATATGTATAATGTTTGCATTTTTGTGACTTTTGATGCTGCAATAAAAATCTTAAAAAAATTACCTTGAAAATTTTCTTTCACCTGAAAGGCTACTAGGTAGGATCTTTGTATACTGGCACAAAGCCTGGCTGCTGAAACAATTTCTCCAGAGACTCTTCTTGAATAAGGCTATAAGGATAACTGGTGTCCAGATACTTGACCAAGACATTCTTTAACAAGTGGGCTACAGCAAAAAGATCAGTAGTTAAGATAGTAACCTGAAAATGGAAACTGCCGCAAAAGCCAGGGTATATTTTTGGCTAGGCTTGTATAGGCCCTAGGGCCAATAGCCTAGTACCTACCTATGAACCTGAGGAACAGAAAGTTCTTACTGGACTATAAGACTGATATGTGAAGGGAAGCATACTGCATGCCCGGAGTCAGTAGAAGGACATCTTGTTGTAAGAGGTCCCCTAGAGTAGCATATTGAACTTTTTGTTTTTTATAAATTTGTTCAACTTGATAGATCTAATATAGGGTTCCACTGTTTTGAGACCAGAAACAAATAAATAAATAAATAAAAACATCTTAAGTGAGACCTCTTTGCTGTCTTGTTTAGAAAATAGCCATCATCAATGCTTGTGCTAGCAAGTTTGAAACCACCATTAGTAGCACATTTTTACTTAATGTCAGAAGATGTACAATTCAACTATGCATTCACAAGAAATATATCTTTAGTCAGTGACAAATTAAACTTTTAATGTCACTCTGGCGCTAAATGTATGACTTTACCTACATTAATATCAGAAATGCTCATATGCTGCTTTACTAGAGACACATAGTTATTCAAATATTCATAAAACTACAATGTACTAATCAAAGTAGCACTTTACTGTCAGATTCCCCAAAACAAACAGGGAACAATAACGATTTTTTTAGTGTGTAAATCAGAAAATTTTTGAGCAGTCAAAAAATTTACCTCTGTGCTCTCCCTTCCTCTCTTCTGGATATACTTCATTTAGTCATTCTGTTCTGTATTATCAACAGTTCAGTTCAAAGAAGTAAGGGCACACATTAGTAAGTTTAATGTTTTTTAGACTTAAAATGTAGAACGGTATTGTTATTTGTCAAAGTAGGTAGTCAATAACAATGCTTTTATTTATTACTTATAGCATAAGTTTCAAAATCAGAAGGGTAATCCATACATTCATTTTTCTAAACTACTTGCCCTGGTGAGGGATGCTGGAGGTTGTAATCTGATCAAGGAAGTAGAGATTTCCTATCCTCAGGAACAGTCTCCAATTCATTCTGCGGGATATCGATGGATTCCTAAGTGAGTGAAAAAAGGAAGTTTCAGAATACTGGGGTAAACCCACACAGGCATGAGGCAACAGACACACACACACACACACACACAAACACACACACATGCAAGCGCACACACATGTACGCACACACAAACATACACACACACATGCAAGCACACACACACACACACACACACACACACACACACACACACACACACACACACACTTTCCATCCAAGCAGTGTTTAAAGACCAGGAATGAACTTTGGACTCTAAACTGGATGTTTTATGCCTTGTCACTATGCATTGTGTCTGTTGTACAGCCATTTAAATAAACATGGTAGTTAGTGTTAATCCGATAGCACTAATTAATTTAATTTGTATCAAGGATTTTTTTTCCTTAGAAAAGTTCAAATGCCATAGTGTCACACTGTATGCTAGGTGCCATGTTTTAACAGATATGGTTGCACTGATAGACATGTAGTATAGTATGGCTGTTTACACTGTTGAGGAATTCTCTGTTACACATTCTCTATGATCATTTGGGTGAATATTTTCAGCTCTGATTTTTGAGTTTACGCACATTGATACTGCTAGAGAAGCATACTTTAACCTCTTGGCACAAGAAATCTGGAGAAAACCAAAAATAATGGAGTGACAAAGGCACATCAAATGGGGACATATTTTATTTATTGCTCTTATAAGCTTAGAAAATTGTTGGAATAATAGGATTTGAGTTAGTATGCATTTTCTTAAGGATATGAGGGCTGAAACTCAAATGTCTGTCATTATTTAATCATTTTGATCCTCAACAATTTGACAGGAAACCATAAATATTATGAGGAGCAGACCAAACATATGAATCAAAAGTCTGGACATTCTGTGAAAATCTAGACATTTGAGAGGTATGTAGAGGAGTCCTCTGAAATTCTGGTACCTAAGAGTAAGGGTCTGTGTCTCTGTTCTGAGGATTCCAAATGCAGTCCTTGGAATTTCTATGGGAGCCTCTTTACTACTAAGTAATGGTCTTTCATTATCAGAGCAGTCATTTTAATCAGCAAAAAATAAGGATAATTTGAAGCTTGTCTTGCCCTGCATAAACCTTAGCTACTTAACCTGTAATATATTGACTAAAACTTCAATCTGAAATCAAATTGTGAATAATTTCATATTGTGTTTTGTTTTGTATATTTATTTGTATCCCATCTCATTTGTCTTACTCTCAACCAATGAATTACCGAATTAAAGTCTTAAAAAATAGTTTTGCTGAACATTGCTACAAGCAATTTAGTTATAGAATTTGCAGTTCACAAAATATTTACATCTAGCTGAGTTGTGCTTTTTATCTTAGTTTTTAAAAAACGCTTTGGATTCTAAGGATGTAACTGTTCACAGATGCTGAGTACGGATGAGTTAAAAACAGAGTTAGAGCATAAGGATGTATGCCAGGCTGTGCCTTACATTTGGGCATTCATTTAAAAATGTTTAAATTTGACTGTATAAAGAATGTGATACAGTTTTTCAGAACACAAGAATATTGCCCAAAATGGTTCTAAGCAGAGACAATCTCTAAAATTCACGGAGGCAAAAATGTGATGTTAAAAATGAGCCTAAAGAAGCATAGAAATTAAAAGACTCAGTACCATTATTGAGGGATACCTGATATGAACGTTTATAAGACAACATATAACCCCAAGATCTGCATAGCCTAGACAGCATTTTGATGGTTCCTTTGTTGACTTTCAACTGTAACCATTGAGAGCAAGTCCTGAAACATGGAGACTGAAAGGACAAAAAAACAGGTTGCATATACCAAGTCTGAGAAGCCCATTTCTCAGAGGTATGGTGGTCTCAGAGTTCTTATATTTAAGTTTGAGGGGTGTGGGGGTCTTGTTTCCCACAGTGGGAGAGTGGGGACGGGGTTCGCCCTGCAATAAAAGAATTTTAAAGGACAAGAGTGATGTTTAAGATTCCTTGTTTTCCTTTAGTTTTGGGGGAGGGGGTTCAGCTTGTCAGCAGTCAGTTACAAGTGCCAACATTTCAACAAGAAGTCCTGATGACTTTCTGATCGGTGAAACATTCTTCATTAGAATTAGCGCTGACATTATTAGAACAAAAGCTTTGACAGAGTACTTAACAGTATTGCTAAAATTGGTTTTCCTTTGCCTCCCGCCCCTTTCTCAAAAATTAAAATAACAAGGGTCTACTATGTCTGCTCAGTGCAACAAACATTAAAAATATCATCTCTGTCTAATTTGCTAACAAGAACATAGATACTGCAACTATTGTATATTGTGTTTTTTTTGTAGCAACACTATGTAAAAAGGAAAACCATGTACTGTAATAGGGGGCAGATCGCTTGGTGGGACAGGGATGGGGGCATGTTTGGCATGCCTTGTCAGTCAGCTACTGTGCCCATATTGTACCCTGTCAAGAAAATGAACCTGGAGCTCCCACTGAATACATGTAGCAACATGTTTGCAGAACAAGTTCCTGAAACGTTTCATTGCTATACAGTGTTAAGAACTCTCAACACAAAAGGTGCACAATTGAATTGTATTTGTGTTTTGCCAGTTTAATAGCAATATGAAGAAAATTAGTGAAAGAAAAGTCACACACAAAATGTTTTAAAGGTGGCACAGAACCCTAAAATATATGTATTCAGAAATGTTAATGATAAGCTGATAGTTTATACCTTTCTCTGTTCTCTAAGATGCAACTTTAGTGAAATGTTCACAGACAAAAATGTATATACTGTAGTTAACTGTCTCTTTGGAATATGACCACTACACTATTTATTTATTATTGCAAGCATTTCTGACTCCATGCAATGTCTAGATGGTAAGTAAACATGAAAGGGACCCTAAGGATGTGACTAACCTCCATGAAGACTGTATTCATACTGAACTCTCTGTAAAGCAGATTATACAATGCATCAGCTTTTGGTTTTGCATGTGAGCACTTGGTGTGTTCTTTATGCTTCAAGAATGTGTATAAATTAGTAATATATAAATTCTGACATGAAGGCAGCAACTTTGACCAATAATAACAATGAAAGAGAGTATTTGTGCACACCTGCGGGGTACCCAATAGTCCTTAGGGTCCAGCTCCTAAGGAGTAGGCAGTAGGTTAGGGGTGATGGACAGTAGGAAGTTGGAATGTACGATGTGTGAAAAATCCAGTAGAGAATGTACGATGTGTGAAAAATCCAGTAGAGAATGGATATTAAAGTATGTCTACAGGAACTAAATTTACCATAGAGAGATATCGAGAAGTGCAAAAAAGGCCATAAATGGGTAGGAATGAACTGTGCTTCAGGAACAGGAAAAGGAGGGTCAAGAACGCTAGTGAAAAAAGGATGAGATTGTGGTGCTCGTAGACTGGGTTAAGGATTATCGATAGGTGAGTGGTTTATAGATGGACCACTGAAGATGAGGTAGTGCTATCCTATGATAGTTTGAACAGAGAGAAAGTAGAAGACAAGACTGGATATGTTGAAGCAATTGAAAGGTAGAGATATAGAAGAACTATGCTGATATGGACATGAGATTTTAATGTAGTCTAAGAGCAAAGTTGTATAGGCTATATAAGAAGGTAAATTTTAATGTGAAATGCAAGAAGAGTCTGAGGAAACTTGCAAAATGAATAGACATGCTAGATGCATGGAGAGAAAAAATAGGGAGGGATAAGTACTTTATATTTAACAGATGGAGATTAAAGAGCTAAATAAGTCTGAGTGCAGTATTAGTAGATGTTAAAACTTAAGTGAAGTTGAGACTATAGACATAAGAGGTATGTCAGATCATTCATTGTTTACAATGTTATAGAAAGGGTGTAACAAGGGAATGGAGTGATGGAAATGTAGCCCAGCTAAGTGGCGAGGCTCAGGTCAGGTGGAGAGGTTACAAAAGATGATGAGAAAGGTAGTTCAGAGGAATAAGTTAGAGAACACAGTGGTAGGAATTAAAGTGTGAGATGAAATCAAGGATGTCTGGAGGGCAGAAGTGATTGGGTGTAGAGGATATTAAAACAGGTGGCAAAATTATTAGATAAGAAAAGCAGAGAAGTGACAGAAGTAGACAGATATAAATGAAGTTAAGCAAATATGGAATGAGATTATAGGTAAGGTGAACATAATGAAGGAGCTGAGAGTTGTAAAAGGAGGAGGTAGAAGACAATAGAGGCAGCAGTGGAGCAAATGTGAGTTAAATGGAGAAACAAAGAAAAAACAGATGTGAAGCCAGTGTACAAACTTAAAAATTCAAGGAAGAGAGCACGGGTGGAGGGAGTATAAACAGAGTACTTTAATATGTTTGGCACTTTTGTTTTTGACATAAAGTCTACGTTTTTACGACAAAAATAATTAAACATAATAAAGTGTGCCTTTATGGATCCATTTATTTCTTTAATGATTGCTTGATCGATTGAGTCATTTATAAGAGAAGCACTGAGAAATTTTATGAGGAGCTATATGCTTGGAGAGAATTGGGTGGGACAACATCTAAGGAGTAGGAAGGATCAGAACTTGAGGGAGATAGGGAAACAGAGAATGGATGTACAAAGTGGAGAGTGTGGAAGAGGTCATAGTGGTAATTATACACATGAAGAAAGGTAAAGCATGATGTCTGAATCAGTTCCCCATTGATTATTACAAGTTAGTATGAATGCAGGTTGGAGAGTATCTGATAAATTTGTTTAATAAAACAGGGGGAGAAGAGGAGATGCCAACTTGATGCAGCAGACAGAACTGTGTCTATATTATCTGGTGTTGTGTGAAGTTCCCCAATCTGACACTCTTCTCAACTCCAAGTTGAGGACAAAAAAAACAAAACATTTCCTTAAAGTTGAGGGGCAAAAAATGCTCTTCTTTGAAATTGTAGCAAACAACTTGATACAAATATAAGAAGTGACTTGCTACAATGGTAACACACACAAAGCATTTCAGTGCTTCAGCTGTGACCATAAATATAGTATCAGCATTAATTTCTAAGTGTCAGTATTGCATTACCAACCCATATGCATCTGCAAATCATATCCCCAAACAACTTGTGCCCATGGTAGCTACCCCCTTTGGCCCACATTAGCTATGCCTCTGGTGGCAGAGATGACAGCTTTGATGTGGCAGACAGAGATAGTGGCATGAGATATGAGAAAGGGGTCATTCACGACTGACTGGTTCAGCATACTGCATTAACCAATTAAAAACTGGATTACAGATCTGGATGATTTTTTAAATCACTTACTGAGGTCAAATTGAGTGTGACATTGTAAAGAACAGATAGAAGAATGAGTTTAGTAAAGTGTCGGACATTAAAAGCTCATAAATTACCACAGTATCAAGCAGTTCTAGTTAGCTGCTAATAACTTCTTTTTCAGTTATTCTGCTGATATGAGTGAAGACAAGGAAGTTGAGAAAGACCAAAACAGAAAAAGAACTTCACTGCGGCTTTCATCCTTTTCAATCTTCTGCATTCATCAATTGAGGTTAGTTTGTGAGGGAGTGGTATCGCCAAAGTCTAGGCTGGATAGATTCTGATCAGTAAAGTATACCATTAGAAAGGAACTGCAATGTATTAATACTGCAATTTAAATAAACTTATAGCAATACTAGTTTATCAGAAATTTTGGTAAGATTCAGTACAGGGACAACATAGCTCATCTATACCTTGTTCCATATTACACTACTGGAAGATAACTACATTGAATATTCTTACCATTGCAAATACCTTATAACCTTAATGGTGAGTGTCTCTTTCTGACAAAGCAGACTGTTGCCAGTGAACCACAACACTGTATTATTATTGTGGTTGCAGATTCTGGATCCCCATGTTCCTCTATAATAAAGAGAATCGTGATTGGGCCTCTGATCATAGCCACATTATTATATGTTCAAGAAATGGATGTCAAGAAACTTGCCTTGAAACTGAAGCTTAAGAGGTGACTCATGACAGCTTCTTCACCGTCAGATATCAAAGGGCTGTGAACAAAGATCCCGTCATAAACCTCTGTGATATATGAAGAGTTTTAGCTGCCTCATGTGATAGGTGTAGTTTAAAAAATGGGGAGGGGGGCAATGCAGAGTGAGGTGTAAAGCAGTTTTTGATGCCGTCAGTTACTAGTATTGTATGTTGCTTCTGGCTTCCATTTGCATGGCAGTGCATAGCATGTTACAGCTTTCAAAACTTTTTAATTTCCAGTGTAGTATTGTGGTGAGTGCTATCTCTGTGACAGCATTTGCCTTCATTTGTAAATGCCATGTTCATGCACAAGTACCTAATTATAACAAGCTTGTTTTAGTTAGGTTCACATATATGAAACTGGCTATTACATGTTTATTGTTCTCTCACTGTCAAATCATAGTTACAATGTACTATATATTACAGTAGTAATAATAACAAATTGTACTATATATTACAGTAGTAATAATAACAAATTGTTCTATATATTACAGTAGTAATAATAACAAATTGTACTATATATTACAGTAGTAATAATAACAAATTGTACTATATATTACAGTAGTAATAATAAATTGTTCTATATATTACAGTAGTAATAATAACAAATTGTACTATATATTACAGCAGTAATAATAACAAATTGTTCTATATATTACAGTAGTAATAATAACAAATTGTACTATATATTACAGTAGTAATAATAACAAATTGTACTATATATTACAGTAGTAATAATAACAAATTGTTCTTCCTGTGATTTCTTTTTCCATCATTCAGTATGTCACTGTCCTCACAGGGCTATAAATGGTTCAAAACATGAACAAAGTGCCTAACTCTTTTCTTCCTTTTCTTTCTCCCAGGATGCAGTGCTGTGAACAGATATTGCATCTCCTAGAATGGCTCCTATCTAATAATAGCAAATGTTGCCTTGGGTAGTATGCTGTATAAACTATAATGCAGAGTGCCTGATGGGAACTTCGACGGTGACTAAAACACTGAAAGTCAAGTGTCCAAGCCTTAGATTCATTAGGCTTTGAATTCACTCTTAATACTCCCAGAAATAAAACCAAGCAGTGAGACAGTGCTTTATCTTTTATGAAACCATGAGTCGGGAATGTTTTCAGAGATGTGACATGGTATTATTTTATATAGTTTAATGACGTGAGTTTGGAGGAGATTACTAAAATCCTGTGATTGCAATAAAAATGTCTACTTACTTTGGATGTGTTACTTTGATGTTTGTTTAGTTTCATAATTCTTACATTGCTAACCTCAGCTTAGCTGGACACTTTCATCATGTTTAGTGGACCACTGTGGTAACAGAGCCACATGAATCTCGTTCTCCATCATGAATATTTGAGGGAAAGTAAAGGATTCTTTAGAGTTTGATATGTTTGCCAGTTTAAGGTATACTAATTAAAATATACAAATATGTTGGGGTTGCTGGAATAGACATGTCACTATAACAAACCAGCTGGTATGTCATGTTTTATTTGGAGGAATTGTTGGATTTCTGGATTAAACCTCTTTTTGTGATACTGCCAGCGTTTCTTCGTTTTTTGGATTCAATTTCTTGGTTGAAAGCGTGCTACTTTTTTCAAGTTAAACCAGCTGGTGAAACTAAGTGGCACACTCAGTCTGTGGCCATCAGTTATCTAGAAATAAAAGGCTCTTCTGTGTTGCACAAAGTAAAGTCCAGCATGTAACACACAGTAAATATATTAAAAAAGCTTGTCTTCCGTAGACAGCAGAGTGAAAGTTGAAGGCCAAAATGTGATTGCAATATACTGCAGGATGCATTATGCTGAGTCTCTAGCCTGTAGCATATTATTAAACTGTATTTTCATGTTGATACATCATAAATATTATCATTTTCAGTGGAGCCACTGTATAAATGATGCACATTTTGGAAGGTTTCTACAGCAGGCTTTCTAGGAGCCCAGCAATGCTTTTTAGTCTGATGAAACATACCCTGGGATTCATTAGCAGTCATGTAGGTTTCAAAATAAGTCTACACGATTTAAGCATGTTAGCAAGACAAGTAGCAGAGCTAATCAAATATGCATGCTGCTCATTATGCCTACGTGTTTACAAGCATCATTTTGTGGCCAGCAATATTGTTCATGACCATGAAAAGGTGCTTGCAAGCACAAGCACAGAATGTAAACAAAATTGCTTGCCTATACACAGACCTGTTATAACCACTCGCACCACACAACCAGTCTCACATAGACAAATCGCACCAGCAAACAAGACACATAAACTCACAAAAACATATTCGGAGGCTCTAAATGAAAATTTACCAAAGCAACAGAGACCTCCAAAGCAGACATCCAAGCATCCGCTACCCCACAACAACTTTTACGTATCACATACTTCACAAAGTCAGTGTGCTACGCAGTCGAAGCCCCCAAGGCTAAATAACACACCTAATACACTAGCAATTGGAGACTCTATTGTCAGGCACATGGACATCCCACTCACCAGACTGAACAAGGAAAATGTCACTGTAAGCTGCCTGTCGGGTGCCAGGATCTGCCACATAACACAAGCACTCAGGTCACTCCACAATAGGTACAAATATGATTCTGTCATTGTCCATGTTGGTGTGAATGACCTGAGATGTACCTCCCTGGACTACATGAAAAGAGACATAGAGGAGCTTTCTGATCATGTACCCCAGGCCGGTATGACCCTGACCCTGAGTAGCATATTGCCCTCACCAAGAATGATGCCACAGTATAAAGACAAAATGATCAATTTTAACAATTGGCTAAGCTATTGGTGTCATTCAAAGGGGACCCAGTGTCAGTCAGCCTGGGATGACATGCTCAACTAGCCACAATGCTTCGCCAGGGATGGCTTGCACCTGTCACCCTTGGGCTTACGAATACTAGCTAAGGCTCTTGCCACCCCCATAGTGCCTTTTGTAGGCAAGGCTCAAAAGACAAACCCACCCCATAGACAATACCAGAGACTAAAAACTAAGGTTAATGCTACTCAATGCCAGAAGTCTAAACTTCAAGATGCACGCATTCGAGGCAATCCTCAGTATGGAGACATTTAATATCTGTGCAGTAACAGAAACCTGGTTCAAGGCTCCAGAGGGCACCCCAGCACTACCAGGATTCAACTCATACCATTCTTTTTGGCCCCAGAACTTGGACCAACAAACTAAAGGAGGGGGAGTATCCATTGTCATCAAGGATACCCACACCTCCAGGTTAGTGGCACTACACAAGGCAGCAGAAACCATCCATGTGCAACTAACAGTAGGCAAAGCTGATTTTCAGTTTATATCTGCTACAGATCACCCACCTTGTCTCAGGACCCTCACTCAGCATTCCTGAGAACACTGGAGAATATGAAGGTCTCACCAAACACCATGATATTGGGGGATTTCAACTACCCAAACATTGGCTGGGAAAACTACTCAAGTCCCAACTCTTTTGCCCAATGGTTCCTGGAGTTTATAAACTCAAATGTCATGGAACAACTGGTCACCACTCCCACAAGAGGGGACAACATATTGGACTTGGTCATCACCAACATGGGGGCTAAATGTTCCACACCAGAAGTAAACCCCTCGTTGGTAAGATCAGACAATAAACTAATCACAATGGACATCCACATCCAGACCCTACCCCCAGCCAAGGGAACCACTGTGAAAAATTTCTCAAAAGCAAACTTCACACTTCTCAAGACTGAGGTGGAAAGTTTCAAAGCCCCCGGGCAAATGGAAAATACTACCCAAATCGCAGAATCCTTTACAAACGCATTCTATGAGCACCTACAAGAATGCATGGATCATGCCATCCCTAGTAAAACCAAGACTCACTCCTCCAAAAACAGGAGACCAGTCTGGTGGACCCCGGCCATAAATAAGCTATACAACAGAAGGAGGAAACTATTACATGATAAGGCAAAATCCCAAAAAGGGAAGGCATCCCTGATCAGTACTAGCAAGAAACTTTGCTCCCTCATAAAATCATCAATGGCTAGCTTTGAAAGAAAAATCTCCAAAGACTAAAGATACTCACAAGGCATTCTTTAGCTATGTCAGGAACCTGGGTGACAACTCTCAGATATACTCTGAGCTGGTGTAAAATGGCACAAAATACACTGAACCCACGGACATTGCGAATATCTTGGTGGACAGGTTCAGTGCAAACTTTACTCCCCCTTCCCCCCCAAATGGGCCAGTGTCTATCCCAGAAGGATACAGTCCCCCAGACATCACAGACACACAGGTGAAAGCAGCCCTCTCCAAAGTAAAAAACACAGCATCAATGGGTCCGGATAGTATCTCGGGCTGTGTCTTACACAAGCTCCAAAATTAACTAAACCCTCACATAAATTCACTGTTCCAACTCAGCCTTACCACAGGCTATGTACCCAAAGAATGGCGTACAGCAATAGTGATCCCGCTCCACAAAGGTGGCGCCACAACGGATCCTGGGAACTATCTATAACTATAAGCCTGACTAGCCTGGTCTGCAAGGCTATGGAGTGCAACATCATGGATCTCATAAACAAAGACAATGGGAACCTCCAAACACTGGACCCTACCCAATTTGGCTTTCTTAAAGGCAGATCTTGCCTCTTAAATCTAGTTGACTTCTTTGAAACAGTTACCAAAGCCATAGATGAGGGAAAGGTAGTCCACACAGCCTACCTGGACCTCGCAAAGGCCTTCAACACAATACACCACTCTGGCATCATAAATAAGCTTACCAGCTTAAATATTAACCCATATGTCACAAGATGGGTTGCAAACTTGCTCAAGGATAGAACTCACATGGTCAGAGTCATGGGTGCCATGTCCGACTCTAAACCGGTTACAAGTGGCGTCCCACAGGGCTCAGTCCTGGGACCCCTCTTGTTCAGTATATACTTCTCTGAGGTACAGGTAAACATGGGAGGACTGTGGCTTACCAAGTTCGCAGATGATTGCAAACTGAGAGCCATAATCGACTCTCCGGCTGACACAAGCATCCTCCAGAAGGGCCTTACAGAGATGAATACCTGGTGTCAGAACCATGGCCTCAAGCTAAATGCCAAAAAGTGCATAGTCATCCCCTTTGGGAAAAATAAAGTGCCCACAAACTACCACATAGGAGGTAATCCATTAAGTACGGAATAAGTAATTAGGGATCTGGAGACCCAAGTAGATAGTAACCTCTCTTTTGACAATCATATTACCAAAGTGGTTAGAAAAACCTTCTATATAGCTCACCTAATCACAAAAGGGTTGACATCTAGATCAAGAGAGGTCATTGTGCCCCTCTACTCATCGCTCATCAGGCCCATAATTGAGTACAATGCCCCATTTGGGATGTACCTTACCCAACACCTGCAACAGCTGGAGATACCTCAAAAATACCTCACCAAGAGGATTGTGGGCCTCAAACAGATGCCCTATGCAGCTCGACTAAAGAAACTCCAGCTCTACTCAGTTGCTTACCGCCTACTCAGAGGCGATCTCTGCCTGATGTTCAAGGCCATATCTAACCTGGAATTGTTGGACATGCTCCACCTCAAGAAAACCAAATCATTTAGAGCTACACACTCCAGGGATTTAAACCTTAGCACAACAATAAACAGGACATGCTGCAGGGATAGATTCATATCCCAAAGGCTTCCCTCGCTCTGGAATAGAATCCCAGTCCATGTTAGGCAGAGCCCCTCGCTGACCCTCTTCAAGAGAAATTTTGATGAGTTGATGGGAAATCGTAAATTTATTCCTGGGATCACTTCTATGGCCTTGCTGGACAGAGGCCCAGGAATCTAGTCAAAAAGGGAGGCGAAAGCCAACAAATTCTGGCTAGGCTTATAAGTGCCCTAGGGCAGATAGCCTAGTACCTACCTATGAACCTATATGAGCATGTGCTGTTGCCCAGAAATATTAAGGGCAAGTACAGTGAAAAATTCTGAAGGAGTGGAAGTGAAATGGGAGAACTGTACACAAAAGACATTGCTTGTACTACAGAAGTAACTCATTACATCCAAGCGACACCTCCAGGTGCATTTGCAGTTACCTCCTACTGATGCCTCTAGGCATTGAATATTGCTTGTTTATATTTGCATCAATAATTCCAAAACCATGCTATGTACAAGGTTTAAAAGATTCCATCTTAGAACTTACACAGTGGCAAACTCGACTGCATTAATATTTGACTTTTGTCTAGTGCAGGTTAAGAGATATTAACAGTTGCTTTTATTATATTAATTTATTTTGATACAATTTTTACATTTTCCAAATATCTAACAACTAGGTAACACAGACAGAACTCTTTAGCCTCATATGAAAGCTCTCAACTAGATGAATAACATGCTGCTGTGTGTAACTTGAGTGGTTGCTGAAAAATTGTAAGTTGTTTACAAACTATTACAAATGTAATAGTTACTGTGAATTATAAAATTCCATTTAAGACATAGGACCTAAAGACTACTAACACTGTAGTTTGTGCTGAAGAGTTTGCCATTTATACTTCTTTCATAACCTCTGTGGTACCAGAGATATGAACATTTGTTTGAAATGTGAGGACATGATTTGATTCTGTCTAAAGGCTTAGGCTCCACCCATTGGAAGTTATAGTGCAAACTTACTGAGTTTTATTTGAGTAAATGAGTTGATGGGAGGTGAATCTGAAAATTGTACTCAGATACTGCAAGTAAATGTGCTGAAGGTTCAAAGCAGCATTAATAATCTATAAATAGTGCCATATTGATGCAATGATAACCTCAATTACGATACTTGACTTATGCACATTAATAAAAACAGACATGTTAACAAAGTAGTGAGAGGGACATAAAGCTGCAGTGTAAAAAGGGGAGTTTATGTGATATACATGTTAATAAAATGCTGAGATGAGATAACAGTAATTAAGGACACGCTAGATGGAGTATAAGATAAATGCATAGATTGCAGTTATTGTAGATAAGATGTATATACAGGAAAATTGTGTATGTTATACAACACCACTGCTGTATTCTCCACTTCGGCATGTATACACAAGAAGAAATGAACTTTACAGCTGTTGTATCATGCACATCAGAAAGGGACATGTTTTTGCCAGGGAAAGGGATTTATCACCTATAAACATGTAATAGACAAGCATGTGTTATATATTTGTGTAAATGCCAAATGGTGATACAATAACACTTAATATACATAAGTGACAAATGACAACACAGATCTGATGACATTTCATGATTTCAAATTTTCTGTTGATAAATGGCACACATCTCATACATCATTATACTAGGCATGCTCACAAGGAATTACAATAACATAACAACAATTCAACAGTATCAATACACAAGAAAGTGTCATACCAGAGGCCCAGTCACACTTTCCTGATGATTAGACACCATGCCATACAGTACAATATGTTTTATGTAACCCTCCTTTAACATAAAGCTTTACACTCTGATGAAAAGAATTGCAGTAATAAAGAAATTTTTGACAAAGAGTGCAAGACAGAACATAATTATTTTGAAAATAAGTAATGCTTGTGAGCAATGAATGACATAATAAACATTTGCACGGTGCACCTTGTCATTCTGAAACACATGCCAGGACAGATATCAGAAAGATCCATTTCAATCAGGAGGCCATAGAAATATGCATATCGTTTGTGTCATGAAGAACACCCTTGAAGGGCTTACAGCACTTTCCTATCATAAGAGGTATGGATACTCTACCTTATAGTGCAATGCCTGAAAATGTGGCCCTCTGACTGTGTCATAACTATTTTCTTTGTCTAAGCCACTGCTGCCTGACAGACAGATGTTACCAGATTTAAACCCCTGCCTATGATACCTTGCTCTAGAGACCCCTGTATTGACTGCAAGTGCTGCAGGAAGTAGCAATGGAGGCTGTCACAAATAACTGATATCAATGAGTGAAGTAATAAAGGAGTTATGATTATAATTTGAACAATCTGATTTAGTCATTATAGTGAAAAGGAGCTATACATATTACTGATGTTACTGCCTATGCATCAGTTCTTTTCCAAGGAAGCTGTTTCCATCATGTAATACACACACTGACCTAGAACTGAACCACAGTCTATCTGAGTATATATGTTATACAAGTTAGCATTCAATGCACGTGTCACAGGAACTCTCACAGCATGACATGCCTCAAATAACCATTTCACTGCCATGCAGTCACAACATGTGATTATATATCATTGTCCAATGTAAAAGCAGATACAAATAATTAGATATAATGTTTTCTGCATAACATTAGTACATTCATATAATATTGCCCTTTTCTGGAATTGAACAGCAAATCTGCTGAATTATGGTATGTGGATGAACCATATGTGCCATAGTGGAAGTCTTAAGACGCGTGACACTCTACCTATCCTCGGTCATTACATCATATATTTGTGTTACAATTTCTTTGAGATAAAAGGGGTGGAGGAGGCCTCTCCCACTGTAAATGTATGCATCATAACTGTGGTGGATGCTATTCATGCATTAATAAAAGGCCACATGATGCTAGCAGTCGCTGACTGTTGGTTTTGAGCCCCTGAGTATCTGACTACAGAAAATACATAATATTATAGAGAATGAATGTGCCAGAGTAGAAGTGTCACTACATTTATGAGATATGTCAGTATGTCAAGGCCTTACATCATGTTATTGCTGTAAGGGGTATGTGCACCTGTACTTGCTATAGTAAGGCAACTACATACAAAGTATTTTCTCATTCCCTCATGCCAGAAGAAAACACTTACTGCAAATGGTATTTAAGGAAATAGTAATCACATGCCACCATTCTTCTGAATAAAAGCACTGCTGTGTGAAAAATTATCATAGCTTTTTGTAAGAGGAATCAACAGCTATACATGTACATAGTAGAATATTTTACAATACTGTTAGCAACATATCAAGTCACAATAAGACTGATCCCATATAGTCTGAGCAGTAATGACTGGATTTCAACTAGCTACCTATGATCACTGTGGTGGTGGTGCTGCAGTAGCGTTGTCGCCTCCCAGTTAGACGTTGCTCGTTCAATTCTCAGAGCGTCTTCTGTGTGGCGACATGCATGAATAGGTGTTCTTCCATTGAAGGTTGTGCATTAGGCCCGGCAAGCCAGCACGTAAAACTCTACTGCCAATCATTAGCGGACCGGAGTTCCAGTGTGGTGACCCCTAACCGGGAAAAGCCAAAAGAAAGACCTAAGATCACAAGCTAGAAATTAGTGCCTAAATTGCAAGTGCCATGCAACATGTTGCTGTACAACTGTGACAGTGCCCAGTGAATTGATGACATCATCATTGTTTACTCGTAGGATGTGTGTGTTAATAAAAGTAATCAAAGGGCACAATAACACCATAAAAAAAACATCATATATGTCTTTGAAGAGTAGTCTACACAGTATGACAGGGAAAAACACCCACACCTGAGCTCAAACCTCCTACCTATGTAGGTACACAATTTACAAAGCACAGTATCTAAGTCACGTACCACAGGAGTAATCACACTACAACTGAGAGATACTGCAGTTATGTAAGAATTATGTGATCATTGTGTTGTCAAAAATGTATTTGCCCCTGGGAATGCTAGAATTTTATTGTTTAAGACTGTGTCACTAAAAATACATCTCATAAATGCAAGAGTACATAATGGTTGTTGTGGGGTAGCCAAATGAATATGACAGTAATCACAGTCACACTATTTAAGCAAGGCTGGACTCAAAACACCTACCTATCTATTAACACAATCCTTTATCAGAAAGGCTCATCCAGACTCTGCTACACTTTGCTGTGAAGGAAAGGTTAGTTTGCTTTTATTTTTTGTATTACTGTATTGCCTTTCTATATTTTGAATACTGTAGTTTGTTTTCTTTACCTTGTGTTTTGCTTGCATTCTGTTTTAACAGCATATTAAAACTTCAAAAGAGACCACAGCTCTCTCTGTTCTGAGTCAGGCAGAAATAAGAACTGATTAATTAAGGACTCATTCATAATCACTTGTTAACAGAGGGGGTGGAGCTAGGAACTAAAATTTCTATTTAAGGAGAAAACTAAAACATTTCAGAGCTTTACCAGAAAGGCTCATCCAGACTCTGCTACACTTTGCTGTGAAGGAAAGGTTAGTTTGCTTTTATTTTTTGTATTACTGTATTGCCTTTCTATATTTTGAATACTGTAGTTTGTTTTCTTTACCTTGTGTTTTGCTTGCATTCTGTTTTAACAGCATATTAAAACTTCAAAAGAGACCACAGCTCTCTCTGTTCTGAGTCAGGCAGAATTTTTTCCCGCCCTCCCACCCATTTAAGTTGTCTTAGTTGCCCGCCTCTTATGTTAATCTGACCATATATCCCATTTCTCTCTACTTTCACTGACTTATGTGAGTAATCACAATATCATCATTTTTGAAATCCCACCCCTTCAATTATTTAAATTTATTGGCCATCCTACAGTATTTCATAGTACCAAAATACAAAAGTGACCACCCCTTTCAATCCATCTTGCTGTTTTAAAAATAGTAACTCTCCACTAAACCTTAACTTTTTAAACAGGTAAAACTCAAGTTACCTACTTTCACATCTAACTTCTCTAGTGCACACTGCAGAGTGCATTCTTTTCAATCTTACCTTTAAGCATCCCTGTGACTAGCACTTTCTCTAATACCTGCTGGAAAGCATTAGGAAGCGTTAAACTCATACAAACACTGAACTCTCCTTGTTAACAAGGAGAAATTAATAGTCGGCACTAAACAGCCTATAATTGCAAAGTACCTTGCTAAAGAAACAGCTCTTATACTTTACAAAGAAAAAAAAAAGCCCCAAACCAGGCATGTCCAAGGGTCAGCTTCCGGTGATTTCTCCTGTCCACCTGGTGAATCTGGGCATACTGGGGCAATGCAGCAATTGCCTCATGTACACAGACAACCCTCTCCTCCTACCACCCAACACTACAACCTGTGAGAGATGCACTTACATAGCCAAAATGGAAGCAAAGCTCTCTCCACCCAAGATTGTGCTAAACAGTCAAGAGGAGAAGGTTAACACCCACACTACACCTCAAGCAACACATAGCCCTTCTAAACCCGCACCACCAACACACACATATAGCAACACTAAATCCACATATGCCGAGGCCCTTAACTGTAACCTGCCCAAGCAACAAAGACCTCTGAAGCTGAAACGCAAACAAACACCAATCACAACCATTGTGTCACATAGTTCACAACACCATTGTGCCACCCAGCAAGAGACCCTAAGGCAAGACAATGTACCTAACACTTTAGTCATATGTGACTCTATAGTCCGGCACACTGATGTCCCTCTCACCAGGTTGAATAAGGAGAAAATTACAGTCAGCTGCCTGTCGGGTGCCAGGATCCACCACATAACGCATGCACTCAAGTCACTCCACAACAAGTACAAATATGACTCTGTCATTGTCCATGTTGGAGTGAATGACTTGAGAAGTACCTCCCTGGACTACATGAAAAGAGACATGGAAGAGCTCTCGGATCATGTGGCCCAGGCAGGTATGACCCTAGCCCTGAGTAGCATCCTGCCTTCGCCCATAATGATACCACAATATAAGGATAAAATGATTGACTTCAACAATTGGCTAAGCTTATGGTGTCATACAAAGGGGATCCAGTATCTGTCTGCCTGGGATGACATGACTGACAGACCACGATGCTTTGCCAGAGATGGTCTGCACCTGTCGCCCCTGGGATTCAGGTTACTGGCTAAGGCTCTTGCCACCCCTATAGTGCCATTTTTAGGCAAACTTCAAAGGACAAAACCACCACCACCGTAGCAGGTACAAGCATGCAAAATCTGAAGGTAATGCTACTCAAGTCTAAACCTCAAAATGCACTCTCTCGAGGCACTCCTAAAAATGGAGAACATCGATATCTGTGCAGTAACTGAGACCTGGTTCAAGACTCCAGAGAGCACCCCTGCAATACCAGGCTACAACTCTTACCACACTTTTCGGCCACCAAACCAGGACCGAAACACTAAAGGTGGAGGAGTGTCAATATTCACCAAGGATATTCACACCACCAGGCTAGTTGGCCAACACAATGTGTCTGAAATTCTCCAAGTGCAACTAACACTAGGTAAGACTGCAATCCAAACTGTAGCTTGCTACAGATCCCCCACCATACCCCAAGATTCTCACTACACCTTTCTAAACATACTGGAAAATATTAAGATAGAACCAAACACCCTAATACTGGGTGATTTTAACTACCCTGCCATTAACTGGGAAAACTACTCATGTCCCAACACCTTTGCGCAATGGTTCTTGGAATTCATAAATTCCAACGCCCTGGATCAACTAATCCATAGTCCCACCAGGGCTCCAATATCCTAGACCTGGTCATTACCAACATGGGAAATCAATGCTCCATACCTATGGTCACCCCCTAGTTAGTCAGGTCTGACCATAAGCTAATCACCCTTAACATCCACATCCCCCCCGCCGCCGCCAGTAAAGAAACCACCATAAAAAACTTCTCCAAAGCCAACTTCATGCTACTCAAGTCAGAAGTAACAAACTTCATGACACCCATGCAGATGGGAACTGAAAGTTCAACTGCTGAATCCTTCACTAAGGCACTGTACGAGCACATCCACTCATGCATGAATCGTGCCATCCCAAATAGAACCAAAATGCTCTCATCCAAAAAAAGGAAGCCAATCTGGTGGTCCCCTGCCATAAACAAACTTTACAACAAAAGGAAGAAACCTTTGCAAAAAAGAGGAAAATCCCAGGATGCAAAAAACTCCCTTACTAGCCTCAGTAAGAAACTGAGATGCCTCATAAAATCTTCCAAAGCTAGTTACGAAAATAAAATTGCCAAAGATTCCAAAGACAACCACAAAGCATTCTATAACTATGTCAAGAATCTAAATGGCAATGCTCAGATCTGCTCTGAGCTAAAACAGAATGGCATTAAATATACTGATCCGAAGGATATTGCCAATATCCTGGCAGATCGATTCAGTGCCAACTTCACCCCCCTCTAACCCCCTAAATGGCCCATCTCAATACCGGAAGATTGCCAAATTCCAGTAATAACGCCACACAGGTACAAAACGCACTCTCTAAAGCCAAGAATACAGCATCCATGGGACCAGATGACATCCCGGGCTGTGTACTACATGAACTACAATATGAACTGGCATCTCACCTAAGTGTCATGTTTAATCATAGCCTCACCTCAGGTTTCGTGCCCACTGAGTGGCGCAGAGCTACAGTTATCCCAATCCACAAGGGGATCCACCTTGGATCCCGGAAACTACCGTCCCATCAGTCTGACAAGCCTTATCTGCAAGGCCATGGAGCGTATTATCATGGAACTTATAAACAAAGACATTGGCAACCTTCAAACACTGGACCCCACCCAGTTTGGGTTTGTGAAGGGCTGATTTTGTCTCCTGAACCTGATTGACTTCTTTGAATCAGTCTCCAGAGCCATGGACAAGGGTAAGGTGGTCCACACAGCCTATCTAGACCTTGCCAAGGCCTTTGACACCATCCCCCACTCTGGAATCATAGATAAACTTACTAAGTTGGGCATTAATCCCTATGTCACCCAATGGGTTGCTAAATGGCTTACTGATAGAACCCACACTGTAAAAGTAGCCGACTCCAAATCCAGCTCCAGACAAGTGACAAGTGGAGTATCTCAGGGTTCAGTCCTGGGGCCGCTCTTGTTTGGCATCTACTTCTCTGAAGTACAGGTCAACACTAAGGGACTCTGGCTAACAAAGTTTGCAGATGACTGCAAACTGGGAGCCATTATTGAATCCCCAAATGATGTGGATACTCTACAAAAGGGCCTTACAGAAACAGATGCTTGGTGCCAGAGCCATGGGCTCAAGCTCAATGCCAAGAAATGTATTGTTATCCCCTTTAGGAAAAAACATGTATCCATGAATTACCATATAGGTGGCAGTACACTAAACACAGAAAGTGTGATAAGAGACTTAGGGACACAGGTGGGCAGTGGTCTCATCTTTGATAACCACATCACCACAACAGTCAGGAAATCTTTCTATGTGGCACACCTCATCACAAAGGGCTTTTCATCCAGAAAAAAGGAGGTCATTGTCCCACTGTACTCATCCCTCATTAGACCCTCATTAGACCCCATTTGGTATGTACCTCTTAAGACATCTGCAACAACTGGAAAGGCCTCAAAAATACCTCACTAAAAGAATCACAGGCCTAATGCAGATGCCCTACGCTGACCACCTTAAAAAACTCCAGCTATACTCTGCCGCATATCGTCTACTCAGAGGCGATCTCTGCTTAACATACAAGGCCATGTCAAACCCAGAGCTGTTGGACATGCTACACTTAAAGAAATCCCAATCCCTCAGAGCTACACACTCCAGGGATCTAAACCTTGTCATCACAATAAACAAAACATGCTGGAGGGATAGGTTCCTGACCCAGAGACTCCCCAGACTCTGGAATAGATTGCCCATACATGTCAAGCAGAGTGCCTCTTTGGACCTCTTCAAGAGGAACCTTGACGATTGGATGGGAGAAAGGAAATTCACCCCAGGGATCACGTCAGTCGCCCTGCTAGACAGAGGTCCAGGAAAGTAAATAATGTGGGAAGAAATAGTTAGGGAATTGTTATGGCTAGGCTTGTATAGGCCCTAGGGCTGATAGCCTAGTACCAACCTATGAACCTATGTAGAGCACAGTAGCGAGTCAAACAAAATAATTTTGAATACAAATGAGGCATGCAGCATCTATGAAGGTATGACATCAGCAGTGTCCTGCTAAGTAGATGTGTGTGTTAAAGTGACTTTTACAGCCATCTGAGGTTGTAAATATTCCCACTACAAATGTGAGTAAACCAATCATGAATTCATTTACAGATACTCTTAGAGGGTAATCACTGCTGTATTTGAACCTCCAACCTATGTAGTTACACATTCTAGAAAACAGTGTAAGAAACACAAGCACTGCAAGAGAGTTTGGATTTTAAAGTATGAGAGTGTACTTAAGAACAAATGACTTTATCTTTATGTTGCAGAGATGTTATGAAAAGTGGGATAAGAGGATTAGTGACTCATCTACCTGTCTAAAGGTTTCTTCATCTGGAAGTGGACTGATTTCAGCTGTGGTAAAACTTATACAAACCTGACTCTACAGACTCACATAGATAAGTACCCCCCTCCCAGTGAGATTCAAACATCCTACCTATCGAGTTACATAATCTACAGGTCATTTCAGTAAATGGATGAGAAACAGTAGAACTCTAACTGTAAGAGAGACATACAGCATCGTTGAGGGGATGACATCATCACTTTGTTGTAGAAACACTGCTATGGTTAAAACCAAATATACTGATGATAAATTATGGTTCTAGGCAAAACAAGTCACTTAAGTGGAAGGTTACACAGTGCAAGTGTGAGTGAAAGCATTCCAATATCTTATGATCTCTACCTACACGTGGTAGTCAGTGCCACATTTGAACCACCTATCTAACTAGTTACACATTCTAGAAATCACTATATGAACTGCAAGTGCCACAGAAGAAGTCTGACTTCCATAGTATAAGAGTGCACTTTAGAAAGAATGACATCATCACTGTGCTGCAAAGAGGATGTTGTGAAATATGAGATAAGAAGATGGTGGATTCATCTAGCAATTTAAAATCTTTCTTGAGAGCAGAAGTTGAGTAAGCACAGCTGTGTTGGAGAACATGCTCCCCCTTCACACACACACACACACACACACACACACACACACACACACACACACACACACGATTCACACACTGACCATTGAAATTCCTACTTATCTAGTTATACAATCTAAACAGCACAATTTTATTCACAAGTACCACTGGAGAAGTCTGACTCTTAATGGAAAGGAGTGCAGTTTTGACAGAATGACCTCATCATTGTTTTGCAGAGAAGATGTTTGTGTTAAAAGTGGTATAAGAGTGCTTTGGGATAAGTTAAATGCATTCTCCTCAGGAGAAGTGGACACAGCACCAAGTATTAAACATGCACAAGTTTCCCACATTTAGTATCAAACTTCATACTTATTTAGTTTCATAATCTACAGAACAAAGTATCCCTCATAAGCACTGCAGCAGAAATTTGATGCTTAAGGGTAAAGAGTACTTTTGACAGATAGCTTCATCACTGTATTGCAAAGAGGATGTTTCTGCTAAAAATAGGATAAGGGAGGTGTGCACAAAGTTAAATGTATTCTCCTTAGGAGAATGGAACACAGCACTAAGTATTAAACACAAATGTTTCCCACGCTGAGTATCAAACCTCATATTAATTTAGTTTCACAATCTACAGAACACAGTATTACTCACAAGCACCACAGGAGAAACCTGACTTTTAAGGGAAGAGAGTACTTTTGACAGATGACCTTATCACTGTGTTGCAGAAAGGGTGTTTCTGTTCAAAATGGGATATGGGAGCTGTGGCAAAGTTACACATATGCTCCTCAAGGGAAGCAGACACAGCATCAAGTGTTACACACACACACACACACACACATATATATATATATATATATATATATATATATATATATACACACACACACACACACACACACACACACACACACACACACGTTTCCCATGTTGAGTGTTAAACTTTATATCTATCTAGGTTACACACTCTAAACAACAGAGTATTTTATGCAAGTGCCACACGATAAATCTGATTCACAAGGGAAGAGAGTGCACTTTTTACAAGATGACCTCATCACTGTGTTGCACAAAGGATGTTTCTGTTAAATGTAGGATAAGGAAGCTGTGTGCAAAGTTTAATATATTCTCTTTAGAGGCACTGGACACAGCACCAAATATATTCTCCTAAGGGGAAGTGGACATAGCACCAAGCATTGCATGTGCGCCCGCACACACACACACACATGCATGTGCACACACACACACACACCCGCGTGCGTGCATACGTGCATTTTCCATGTTGAGCATCAAACCTCCTACCTATCCAGTTACACACCCTAGAGAGCAAAATATTATCTGCAAGCACCACAGAAAAAGTGTTACTCTTAAGGGGAAATGGTGTACATTTTTGACAGGATGACTTCATCAATGTGTTGCAGAGAAGATTTCTGTTAAAAGTGGGCTAAGGAAGCTGTGTGCAAAGTTAAAATCATTCTCCTCAAGGGAAGTGGACACAGCACCAAGTATTATACACACAAAAGTTTCCCACATTGAGTATCAATCCTGCTATCAATTTAGTTTCACAATCTACAGAAGACAGTTTTGCACACAAGAACTACAGGAGAAATCTGACTTTTGACAGATGACCTTATCATTGTGTTGCAGAGAAGATGCTTCTGTTAAAACTGGAATAAGGGAGGTGTGGCAACGTTAAACCCATTCTCCTCAAAGGAAATGGAAACAGCATCAAGAGTTACACACACACACACTCACTTTTTCCATGCTGAGCATTGAACCTCATCCTATTTAAGTTACACAAGCTAGACAGCACAGTATTATTCACAAGCACCACAGGATACATTTAATTCAGAAGGGGAGAGAGTGAATTTTTGACAGGATGACCTCATCATTGTGTTGCACAGAGGATGTTTCTGTTAAAAGTGGGATAAGGAATCTGTGTGTAAAGCTAAATGTATTCTTCTCAGGGGAAGTTGTCACAGCACCAAGCACTGCAAACACATACACACGAATGTTTTCTGTATTGAGCATCAAACTTCCTAGCTATCTAGTTAAACACACTAGAGAGCATAGCATTGTTCACAAGCACCACAGGAAAAGTCTAACTCTTAAGGGGAGAGAGTGCACTTTCATTGGGATTACCTCATGATTGTGTTGCGAATGGGATGTTTCTGTTAAAATGGAATAAGAAAGGCGTCTACAAAATTAAATGTATTCTTCTCAGAGAAAGTAGATACTGCACTAAGTATTATTTACATGGCACTATACCCCCCCACACACACAAGTTTCCCACAGTGAGTATTAAACCTTCTACTTATTTAGTTACACAATCTAGAGAGCACAACATTATTTGCAAATGCCACAGGAGACGTCTGAATGCAAAATGTGAAAAAGTACAGTTGGAACTGGTAAAAATACTGTTGTAACAGATGGTGCTGTGCATCACAGGTTTTGGGGTAAATGCATATGTGTGCACAGGGCAAAGTTACGGTACTGTGATTGCCCCATGTAATGACATACTTCTCTGCTAAGATCTATATACTGTCTTTTATGTACAGGGGACATGTACCTTTTCTCACAGTATGGAAAGCCAGATAAAATCACAGTTGAAAACCAGTGGTTTTTCATTCAAACTTTCCTACCACTTAATTCTGGGATGATTCCTAGATTGCCTTATCTCATGCTTGCACAATGTGCATTGACAATACAAACTGACATTTCCTGTGTAGGGCAGTGCACTGCAGAATAACAGTGATGGATAATGTGTGAATAAATTAACTACCACTGTAACACAATTGCAAGTCTAACCACTGAAGAGCAGACATACATTAACCAACTAAAACTCCTAGAAGGCATTTTTTGCCGAGACATCAGCGAGTAAGAATAAAGTGTATTTTTTAGAGGTCCTGGCTTTATGTTGTTTTTTTAGTTCTAAGTGTATTGTGTGGTTTTTGATATATTAACCAATTGAATTAAATGAGTCAACATCACTCTGAAATCAAGATAACTTCTCAAAATTCAATAAAGACATGCAACTGTTATGCAACCTAAGCCAAGAATTATTTGTTGTGTTTCTTCTTTCTCTCTGGCAGAAGCACCAGCACTGCCAAGCTCAGTTGTACTGCTGCTGGCAAAGTATTATTGCATGCATAATCATAGCTTGAGGTGTTGAACTTAGAACGGGAATTAGCAGTAGTCAATGGTGCCCTTTGCTGACTTTCACACAAAGAAGCATATATATGCAACCATAAGTGAACCTGCTGGAATACAGAACAGATATGTGTTAGGGTCATGGTTAATGTTTTACGATTTACACATTTTTCATGACAGTTGCAGTTAATCAATCCTTATATGACTGCTACAGGTGTGATACAAAACACACTAGGGACCAAACAATTTATTGCTGGTGGAAACATGGCTTCTGGAAACATTTTGTAACCAAAGAGGTTTACTGGATGACAGAGAAGTGATGGGAAGAGGTGCACAGTTGGCAATAGTTATACACAATACAGGGGTAATAAGATATTAGTACATGTTTCAGTTCAATGCATATTTCTGTTGTGTTACTGTTTTCTTCTCAGCATAATTATTCAGGCAAGATCTGTAGAATACAGGCTTCACAAAAGGGAGCAGGCACATTAATTATAGTGTGTTAAGGGAAGGTACAGCCAACATATGCAGCCACAGGAGTCATAGAAAATATTCAAGAAATGTATGCATACATCTGGATTTGAGCCTTGAGAGAAATCCAAGAAAAAAATATTATCTGAGTATTATCTAAACACACCAAATAGGAAGTCATACTTCACAACGTTACCAAGCGACATCAGATTGCAGAAAATAGAATGTATGTATTAGTCTTCATTACTCTCTTGACAACTGTAAGTTGTGCATGCACCTTATCAGCTTGTTAAAAAGTAGATTAAATGGAATATAAATACCTAAGTACAGCAGAACAAAAGGCACCAGATTAATGTAGCTGAATGCAAAAACTCACAAGATTTTGCCACAAGCTATGTACTTCCGTTTAGCATCAGTTACAGTTGGTGCTCAGTGCCGGGCATTGCAAAATGCAGAGGGGAAAGACTAATGACACAGGAGGGAGAAGATACATGGACAAGGGGAGACAGAGGCAGGGACAAAAGAGATCATGAAAGAAGAAGGAGAATTGTGCCTCAGAACAATATCTTGCCAACAACTACACATAAAATAGTGTACTAAAAACAGCCAGTAACACAGCCAATGGCTGGATTATAACCTTTGAAAGTAGTCAATAACTTATCTATACAGGTGAGCATCACCTCATCAGGGCACAAAGGCATTACTACCTTGCGCTATTTAAATAACACAATTGAGGAACAGTCACAACTTAGGGGAAAGAAGGGTTAACAGAGAGAGAGAGATAGAGACAGATGGAGAGAGGAATAGCAGCAATATTTTGGGATATGTAGGACCATTTGTATAGTACATTACTCTTACTTACTACTGCATTATTAAACTGTCATGCCATGTACAATTTAATGCTTGCTGTAGGAGAGTGCAACCGACATTACGACATAAGCAGCATAAAGCTGGGTTACTATGTTTCCTAAGTTGGGGCTGTGAAGACTGGTAGAGAAGGGTGAAGGCTGCCAGCCTAGACAGATAGAATTATATACACAATTCTATCATTTGTAAATATGAATGTGAATCACAGACTTGTTGTCTTAAATGAAAAAAATGATGTTACAAAAATGTGGCAACAGTGCTCTCTCCTGACCCAGTCAAAGCATGTGACTGACTAGATGAAGGCTTCCTGCCTATTGTTTTAAGACTAAAGTTAATGACCAGAATTTACATGTGGAATGTCCTTTATTGCTCTAAGTGTAAAATAATGTAAATGCAGTTTCTGTCTGCCTGGGAACACCTGGAAAGTGTGAAATGATGTAATGTTTTATCAGAACTGCAGTTTCAATTTAAACAGAGAGAACCAGAAGGCATTAAGCATTTTTGTCTCGATTATCCAACTCAGCACTCTACCTGTTGTCTTATGTAAGTTATTTTAGAAGCGTGTTTTCTTTTAGGAATAACTAGAAATTAGATTAGACTAAGTGTTTTTCTGTGATGTCAAAACTGTACTACTGATTTATTCTACGTATTTCTGTGTGATCTCTGAACTGTTGACTAGCACTGACTGTGTAGTAGAATGTTTTGTCTTGCGGTTTTATTTATTATTAAACATTTTAAAACCTCTTAACTGTGGCTGGTTTTGTGTAGAGATAATTTAAGCTCTTTAGAGTACTTGTATATCTTTGGTAAAACTGTACAAAGCCACTCTAATAAGCTTTGACTGTTTAGTCACACTTACCAATTGGATAATAATATTACACAGTAATAATTGGACACCCTTTTAAGGGCCTTTGGATAGCTGATAATATAAGCTGGGTGGTGGCAAGTGCTACTACCGTATAGTCTGGGTAAAATGGGAAGAGCTGGAGAACCTGTGCCAGCCTTCCCCAGAAGTGTCTGTGTGGTTGTATAAACTCTTCTCAAAGTGTATGTGTGTGTGTGTGTCAGCTACTTGGGTATGGACATGAAGCATTGGTTGGACAAAGAGAGTACTAGAGGTTTTAGTTTGCCCACTAGGCTGAGATCTGGACCCTATAGCTGTGCCAGTGGGGAGTCTTATTGGGGACCTGGAGAGCAAGGGAGTGACCAGCCCCAGACTGACTGTGATCTATGTGTGGTCTTAAGGGAAATTTCACTTTACTTTGTGTATTTGTTATCCTTTCCTCATATACGAGATGCCGTCTTTGGTGTTAGTGGTGAGGATTGAGGCTCCTTGATTGGGCCAGGGCATGGGCATCACAGAGGCTACAATGGTTTTGCAAATTAAGTCTTACTGCATTGCCATAAAGGGTATGTTAAAGGACAACTGCACCCACAGACTCAAAAAATGTTTATTTCATCATGGTTTGGTGTTTCCTACATTTTAATAACACTCTGGGACTATTTAGAGCTTCTTAGATATTTTTATATGCAATTTCTGACTCTGGCCACATGGGGTCTGGCATCTTGGAATAATTCTGACTGTGTAGTCTGCCTCTAAATATCCCAGAATGCATTATTTCCAAAAAATTGCTTCAGATCTGCCACATTTTCCCTAAAGCTCCTCTCAGTACACTGATTTTACAGGCATTCACTGCTGTGTTATAGTCACCTACTTTTGGTTAAAATGTAATCCTTTTTCAATGACTACTTCAAACACAAGCAGTGCAAATGCTACAGAACAGAAATGAAAAGTGCATTTTATTGCTCTTTCTTCTTAGAAATGCTAACTTGATTTATTTTGTGAAGGCTGAAATTTAGTTCTTAAAGGTATCTCCCCTCCTCCTTCACACCTACCTTCCCTAGCTGTCAAAGCGCTAAGGGTAATTTGACCCATTATCTGCATGTGATTGACAGCTCACAGCAGGTGACCAGACTAATGTACTATTTTCATTAGCCTTTCCTTCCTTACAGTGGGAGACTTTTTTTGTTGCACTCCTGTCAAATTTAGAACCAAGCTACACAGCACTGGGAATAATCACTGTTTTGCAAAGCATCAAACTCCCACTTATTTTTCCTTCCTGTTTGGTTAAATAGCTAACAAATGATGCACTATAAACATGAAATATGCATGACAGCACCCACATGTTTTTTAAGTGGTAATTTAAGAAAATTATGGTATTGCATACTTCTTGTAATCTGATGTAGTGTTGTCGATTAATTGTGACAGACATTTGTTTCTTATGTAAAGACATGCAATTAATGTTTACGCATGGTCATTGCAAATTTATGCTCTTAGTTTTTGCAGCTGCTACTGTGCTTCTGCCTGTACTTTGTCACATATCGGTAGGGCTCTTCAGAAAAGTGAGATTATAGTTTGACATTTTTGCTAGGTTGAGGGGGCTGGGCAAGGCAGCTCTGATATCACAATGTGGGAGGTCCACTGGCTCTTCTATACAGCATGCAAATCAGGCGAGGATTACATCACTTTAAAGGAGGAAACATCCCGGTAGCTAGAGCAAGAGCTCTGGCAGATGTGGCATCATCATTTCAGAAACTGCTAGAGTTTTTTCAGCTTGGTTTTTAAAGTGAAAGTAAAACAGTATGGAAAGGTAGGAAGCCAAGGAAGATCATGCCTCCTGAACCTGATCGACTTCTTTGAGTCAGTCACCAAAGCCGTAGATGAAGGTAAGGTGGTTCACACAGCCTATCTTGACCTCGCCAAGACTTTCAACACCATCCCCCATTCTGGCATTATAGCTAAACTCACTAAACTAGGTATAAATCCCTACATCACAAGATGGGTTGCCAAATGGCTCACTGACAGAACTTACACTGTAAAAGTTGCACACTTCAAATCTGACCTCAAACCAGTGACAAGTGGAGTACCACAGGGTTCAGTCCTGGGACCTCTCCTGTTTGGTATCTACTTCTCTGAAGTACAGGCTAACACAGAAGGCCTCTGGCTAACGAAGTTTGCAGATGACTGCAAACTAGGAGCCATAGTCAAGTCCCCAAATGATGTGGAAATCCTAGAGAAGGGACTCGCTGAGACAGATGCCTGGTGTCAGAACCATGGCCTCAAGCTCAATTCCAAAAAATGCATTGTCATCCCCTTTGGTAAAAACTCTGTACCCATGAACTACTATATAGACAGCAGTCTACTTAACACAGAATGTGTGATAAGAGACCTTGGGACCCAGGTGGACAGCAGTCTGTACTTTGATAGTCACATCACCACAGTAGTCAGGAAGTCCTTCTATGTGGCACACCTCACCATAAAAGGGTTCTCATCCAGGAAAAAAGAGGCTATTGTTCCCCTCTACTCGACACTCATTAGACCCATTATAGAGTACAATGCCCCTTTTGGAATGTACCTCACAAGACATCTGCAGCAGCTGGAAAGGCCATTGAAGTACCTCACAAAGAGGATTACTGGCCTCAAACAGATGCCCTACACGTCTCAAAAAACTCCAGCTTTAACCCGTAGCATATTGCCTACTCCGAGGTGATCTCTGCCTAACATATAAAGCTATGTCAAACCCAGAGCTGTTGGACATGCTACGCCTAAAGAAATCCCTATCCCTCTGAGCTACATGCTCTAAGGACCTAAACCTTATCACCACAATAAACAGGACATGCTGGAGGGATAGATTCCTGTCCTAGAGACTTCCCATACTCTAGAACAGGCTACCCATCTATGTCAAGCAAAGTTCTTCATTAGCACTCTTCAAGAAAAATCTTAATGAGTGGATGAGTGGATGGGAAATAGGAAATACACCCTGGGGATCACTTCTGTGTCTCTACTTGACAGTGGCACAGGAAAATAACTTTCTTGGGTGGCGTAACCAAGGGAATCTTTTTGGCTAGGCTTACATAGGCCCTTGGGCCGATAGCCTAGTATCTACCTATGAACCTATGAGCAGATTCATTTTTAAAGCTGCATGGGTGATTTTTCCAGGCTGTATCAACAAACAGGGACTAAAAGAGACAGTAGGTTGAGCAATCTGCTTTAATATCCTATTGTTGTCCTTTAATGAAATGTTGTAAATAGAGAAAAATACAGATGTTTGCAGTTAACTATATGACAGGAATATGAAATGTTGTGAAATAATAATTTGACCTACAGCTGTATTCTAACACATGTCAGTATGCAAAAACATTAATCTCAAAAGAGGGGAATTATCTCAATATGCCACATCAGAACTTGTAGGTCATTACAGCCCGCAGGCAAAGAGCTGTTACAGTAACTGTTATACAGTACTGCATTTACTCTGCATTCCCATAGTGCAGTGGATTTAGGACATTTGCATGAAAGTAACTGGACTACTACTATGGCTGAAATTAAAATCTAGCCACAGGAAATTAAACAGAATTCACTGTCACTTAGCTATGCCAACCTCTACGCAAATGCAACCTCTACGCAAATGAGGACGAAAAGTGAAGGGTTTTCCATGGGCCATTTCTAGCAATGTGTGTTGTGGGTGATTCTATTTTTTGACAAGATTAACCATATGAAAATGGAGTTGAAAGGAGAGTGGTGAAAGTAGGTAGTGGCAAGCAGAGTGCAGGACACATAGAAAAGAATATAGGCATTTGTAGGAGGGAGGTGGGAGCGTACCATAGCTATCCAATACTTTAGAACATAAATGTAGAATTGTACAAATAATTTCATACCTTTGGAAAGTCAGCACACCAGGAATTGGTGACAACAAATAATGCTGTATAACCAACTGAATCAACTGCTCCTGCCAACCTGGTAGAACTGGGTCTCTTGAAATAGTGCAGCAACTGCCTCATGTACACTGACAACCCTCTACTAATAACCCACACCAGCACAGAACACAAGAGAGTTAGATACACAAAGAATGTTGAACCCAGCTCTCTCAAACTCAGATCAGTAACATCAAAGA
The DNA here is from genome assembly GCF_019279795.1 of Protopterus annectens. Lineage (NCBI taxonomy): Eukaryota > Metazoa > Chordata > Ceratodontiformes > Protopteridae > Protopterus > Protopterus annectens. The sequence goes on along the minus strand of NC_056750.1, from coordinate 216,253,164 downwards.
GGTTGTCAATCCAGACACCACTACTCCCACACAAAGTACGCATACAACACATACTGCACACACAACACATAGGTTCATAGGCTGGTACTAGGCCATCGGCCCTAGGGCCTATACAAACCTAACCATAGCAATTCCCTGGCTATTTCTTCCCACACTATTTACTTCCCTGGACCCCTGTCTAGCAGGGTGACTGACGTGATCCCTGGGGTGAATTTCCTTTCTCCCGTCCAATCATCAACGTTCCTTTTGAAGAGGGCCAAAGAGGTGCTCTGCTTGACATGTATGGGGCAGTCTATTCCAGAATCTGGGGAGTCTCTGGGTCAGGAACCTATCCCTCCAGCATGTTTTGTTTATTGTGATGACAAGGTTTAGATCCCTGGAGCATGTGGCTCTGAGGGACTGGGATTTCTTTAAGTGTAGCATGTCCAACAGCTCTGGGTTTGACATGGCATTGTATGTTAAGCAGAGATCACCGCTGAGTAGACAATATGTGACAGAGTATAGCTGGAGGGCATCTGCTTTAGGGCTGTGATCCTTTTAGTGAGGTATTTCTGTGGCCTTTCCAGTTGCTGCAGATGTCTTGAGAGGTACATACCAAACAGGGCATTGTATTCTATAATGGGTCTATTGAGGGATGAGTACAGTGGGACGATGACCTCCTTTTTCCTGGATGAAAAGACTTTAGTGATGAGGTGTGCCACATAGAAGGATTTCCTGACTGTTGTGGCAATGTGGTTATCAAAGGTGAGACCACTGTCCACCTGTGTCCCTAAGTCTCTTATCACACTTTCGGTGTTTAGTGTACTGCCATCTATGTGGTAATTCACAGGTATATGTTTTTTTCCCAAAGGGGATAACTATACATTTCTTGGCACTGAGCTTGAGCCCATGGCTCTGGCACCAACCATCTGTTTCTGTAAGGCCCTTTTGTACAGTTTTCGCATCATTTGGGGATTCAATAATGGCTCCCAGTTTGCAGTCAACTGCGAACTTTGTTAGCCAGAGTCCCTTAGTGTTGGCCTGTACTTCAGAGAAGTAGATGCCAAACAAGAGAGGTCCCAGGACCGAACTCTGAGGTACTCCACTTGTCTGGAGCTGGATTTGGAGTCGGCTACTTTTACGGTGTGGTTTCTGTCAGTAAGCCAGTTGGCAACCCATTGAGTGATGTAGGGATTAATGCCCAGCTTAGAAACTCTAGCTATGATTCCAGAGTGGGGGATGGTGTCAAAGGCCTTGTCGAGGTCCATATAGGCTGTGTGGACTGCCTTACCCTCATCCACGGCTCTGGAGACTCATTTGAACAAGTCAATCAGGTTCAGGAGACAAGATCGGCCCTTCATGAGCCCAAACTGGGTAGGGTCCAGTGTCTGAAGGTTGCCAATGTCTTTGTTTATAAGTTCCATGATAATACATTCTATGGCCTTGCAGATCAGGCTCCTCAGACTGATGGGGAGGTAGTTCCCCGGATCCAAGGTGGATCCCCCCTTATGGAGTGGGATAAGTGCAGCTGTGCACCATTCAGTGGGCACGAAGCCTGAGGTGAGGCTATGATTAAACATGAAACTTACGTGAGGTGCCAGTTCATTTTGTAGTTCATGCAATACACAGCCCAGGATGTCATCTGGTCCCATGGATGCTGTATTCTTAGCTTTGGAGAGTGCGTGTTTTACCTGCGTGGCCATTATTACCAGAATTTGGCAATCTTCCGGTATTGAGATGGGCCGTGAGAGGGGGGGGTGAAGTTGGCACTGAATTGATCTGGCAGGATACTGGCAATATCCTTGGGATCAGTATATTTAATGCCATTCTGTTGTAGCTCAGAGCAGATCTGAGCATTGCCATTTAGATTCTTGACATAACTATAGAATACCTTGTGGCTGTCTTTGGAATCTTTGGCAATTTTATTTTCGTAACTAGCTTTGGAGTATTTTATGAGGGATCTCAGCTTCTTACTGAGGCTGGTAAGGGAGTTTTTTGCATCCTGTGATTTTCCTATTTTCTGCAACAGTTTTTTCCTTCTGTTATATAGTTTGTTTATAGCAGGGGACCACCAGATTGGCTTCCTTTTTTTGGAGGAGAGCATCTTGGTTCTATTTGGGATGGCATGATTCATGCATGAGTGGATGTGCTCGTACAGTGCCTTAGTGTAGGATTCAGCAGTTGAACTTTCAGTTTCCGTCTGTATGGGTGTCATGAAGTTTGTCACTTCTGAATTGAGTAGGATGAAGTTGGCTTTGGAGAAGTTTTTTATGGATGTTTCCTTACTGGGGGGTGGGGGTGGGATGTGGATGTTAAGGGTGATTAGCTTATGGTCAGATCTGACCAACGAAGGGGTGACCATAGGTGTGGAGCATTGATTTCCCATGTTGGAAATGACCAGGTCTAGGATATTGGAGATCCTGGTGGGACCATGCATTATTTGATCCAGGGCATTGGAATTTATGAATTCTAAGAACCGTTGGGCAAATGGGTTGGTACACGAGTAGTTTTCCCAGTTAATGGCAGGGTAGTTGAAAGCACCCAGTATTAGGGTGTTTGGTTGTATCTTAATATTTTCCAGTATGTTTAGAAAGGTGTAGTGAGAATCTTGGGGCATGGTGGGGGATCTGTAGCAAGCTACAATTTGGATTGCAGTCTTACCTAGTGTTAGTTGCACATGGAAAATTTCAGATGCATTGTGTTGGGCAACTAGCCTGGTAGTATGAATATACTTGGTGAATATGGATACTCCTCCACTTTTAGTGTTTCCATCCTGGTTTGGTGGCCGAAAACTGTGGCAAGAGTTGTAGCCTGGTATTGCAGGGGTGTTATCTGGAGCCTTAAACAAGGTCTCAGTTACTGCACAGATATCGATGTTCTCCATTTTAGGAGTGCCTCGAGAGAGTGCATTTTGAGGTTTAGACTTCTATTATTGAGTAGCATTACCTTCAGAATTTGCATGCTTGTACCTGCTATGGTGGTGGTTTTGTCCTTTGAACTTTGCCTAAAAAAGGCACTATAGGGGTGGCAAGAGCCTTAGCCAGTAACCTGAATCCCAGGGGTGACAGGTGCAGACCATCTCTGGCAAAGCATCATGGTCTGTTGATCATGTCGTCCCAGGCAGACAGATACTGGATCCCTTCTGAATGACACCATAAGCTTAGCCATTTGTTGAAGTCAGTCATTTTGTCCTTATATTGTGGTATCATTATGGGCGAAGGCAGGGCTAGGGTCATACCTGCCTGGGCCACATAATCTGAGAGCTCTTCCATGTCTCTTTTCATGTAGTCCAGGGAGGTATGTTTCAAGTCATTCAGTCCAACATGGACAATGACAGAGTCATATTTGTACTTGTTGTGGAGTGACTTGAGTGCATGCGTTATGTGCTGGATCCTGGCACCCGACAGGCAGCTGACTGTAATTTTCTCCTTGTTCAGCTTGGTGAGTGGGACATCAGTGTGCCTGACTATAGCGTCACCTATGACTAAAGTGTTAGGTACAGTGTCTTGTCTTAGGGGCTGTTGCTGGGTGGCACACTGGTGTTGTAAGCTATGTGACACTTTGGTTGTGATTGGTGTTTGTTTGCATTTCAGCTTCAGAGATCCTTGTTGCTTGGGAAGATTACAGTTAAGGGCCTCTGCATATGTGGATTTAATGTTGCTATGTGTGGGTGTTGGTGGTGTGGGTTTAGATGGGCTATGTGTTGTTTGAGGTGTAGTGCTTGTGTTAACCTTCTCCTCTTGACTGTCTAACACAATCTTGTGTGGAGAGAGCTTTGCATCCAGTTTGGCTATGTAAGTGCATCTCTGACAGGTTGTAGTGTTGGGTGGTAGGATGAGAGGGTTGTCTGTGAACATGAGGCAATTGCTGCATTGCCCCAGTATGCCCAAATTCACCAGGTGGACAGGAGAAATCACCGGAAGCTGACCCTTGGACATGCCTGGTTTGGTGCTTTTTTGTAAAGTACAGGAGCGGTTTTCCCTTGCCTTAGCAAGGTACTTTGCAATTATAGGTTGTTTAGTGCCTATGATTAATTTCTCCTTATTAACAAGGGGAGCTGACTGCTTGTATCACTTTAAGGCTTCCTAGTGCTTTCCAGCAGGTATTAGAGAAAGTGCTAGCCACAGGGATGCTTAAAGGTAAGATGAAAAAAAATGGTTTATCCTAAACACTGCAGTGCGCACTACATAAGTTAGATGAGAAAGTAGGTAACTTAAGTTTTACCTGTCTAAACAGTTAAGTTTTAGTGGAAAGTCACTATTTTTAAAACAGCAAGATAGATTGAAAGGGGGTGGACACTTTTATATTCTGGTACTATGGAATACAGTAGGATGGCCAATAAATTTAAATAGTCGAAGGGGAGTGATTTCACAAAATGATAATTTTGTACTTACTCACACAAGCCAGTGAAAGCAGAGAGGAAATGAGATATATTAACTTCTTATTATCCTCTGATCCTACTATTTCATCTTAAGAAACCATATATTTACTAGAGCAATGTTCTCCTTCTACTAAATGTAGCAAAAAAAATGTTTGTAACCTCAGTCATTTTTGTTTTGTCTTAGAACCAGAAATAGTTAAATTGTAAATTGCTGTAATCTTTGTGTTGGAGCTTTTCTCCCCAGGACTCCTTTGAAAACGGGTTATTTTGGCCCAGTCCTGGTTAACCAACTGCAAATAAATAAATAAATAAAATAAATAAATAAATATATATATGGTCATATTAACATAAGAGGCAGGCAACTAGAAAGACAGTGTCATTTAAGAACATGACAGTAAGTGGGTGGATGGGTGGGGAAAAGTTTCTACCTGACTTAGAAGAGACAGAGCTGTGGTCTCTTTTGAAGTTTTAATAAACAAACATAAACAAACATATGCATAGGATCTCTCTAGAAACTTCCCAAAACATCACAGACCCCCAAAACACAAAACTACCATAGAATCAACTGCACTTAAAGCAGGTAACATCAATAGAGTCCCACCTAACAAGCTCTTAAGGCAAATCACACACAGACCAAATGTTGTAGTTATTGGAGACTTTATAGTGAGACAAAAGACATCCCACTCACCAGGTATGACAAGGAGAAAGTCAGGGCTAGCTGCTTGTCTGGTGCCAGGATTGATCAGATCATGTATGCACTCAGGTCTCTCGACAACAAGTACTATTATGACTCCATCATAGTACATGTTGGAGTGAAAGACCTGAGATGTAACTCACTGGACTATATGAAGAGAGACATGATTGGGCTCTCTGAGTATGTGTTCCAGGTGGGTACGTCCCTAGCCTTAAGCAGCACTCTACTCTCACCCAAAATGATGCCTTAATACAAACAAAAATGATTGATTTTAATAGTTGGCTTAGCTTTTGGTGTCATTCACTGTTGGTGTCATTCACGGGGGATCCAATTTCTGTCTGCCTGGTATGACACAGTTGATAAACCTCACTGCTTTGCCAGAGATGGTTTGCACCTGGCACCTTTGGCCTTTTGGTTACTGGCCACCCCCACAGTGCCTTTTTTTAGGCAAGGCCACAGACATAAAACTTCTAACGTGAACATTACCAACTATAATAAAATAAGGGTTATGTTGCTAAATGCTAGGAGCTTAAACCAAAAATTGCACACCCTCAAGGCACTTCTATCACTAGAAGAAGTAGATGTCTGTGCAATCACTGAAACCTGGTTCAAGACCACCAAAGATACCCCAGCCTTGCAAGGCTACAATGCCTTCCACACTTTGAGACCTCAAAATGGGAGTGTGAGAAGCAGAGGAGTATTTATCTATGTAAGAGATAAATACACCTCCCGACTGGTCATGCAGGATAACTTCATGGAAATACTCCAAGTCCAGATTACTGTGGGTAAAAACACTGGCTACAGGTCACTCTCCATGAGCCATGATGTATATGAAGCATACTTGTCTAAACTAGAGTCTATCCAAATACAACCTAACACTCTAGTCTTGGGGGATTTCAATTATCCTACCATCAACTGTGAGACCTATTTGAGCCCAAACTCACTTGTGCAAAAGTTCCTTGAATTTGTTAACTCAAACGCCCTGGAGCAAATTGTGCAAACCCCAGCAAGACACTCAAACATTCTGGATCTGGATCTCACCAACATGAGAAGCAGATGTGGAGCCACTAATGTTGGACCCCCATATTAGCTAAATCTGATCACAAGTCAGCCTCCTTCCAACTGGTACTAACACTAGAACCTGGAGGCATAGTCAGACTCAAAAACTTCACAAAAGCAGAAGTGGTGGCTGTCTGTTTTCATACTGTTAAATAGAGTGGCTTCTCCTTTAGTAAAGCACTTTATGCTGCTCCTGGGTGAAACTGCTTCACTTTAACTATCTTCACCATGGACTTCAAGTGTAATTGTCAGGAACCTTGGAAATATAAGGAACTGAAATTTGTTTATGACTGTTGTATTTAACTGCAAATAGATGGACTGAAGATTTAAGGCCTGCTTAAAAGGTTGAAAGTGTAAGCAATTCAAACAGGTGTTTCAAGTAAGGAAAAAAGCACAAAGGATGGCAAGGTAGACTGGAAGGTCTTGTATCCTGTTGACAATACAATGAACCACTTAAGAAGCACTGGAGAGCTGATGAGAGCAGTATAAATTCATTTTACTTGGAATTCTATGCAACATTCGTGCAGCATATGGATCATTTTTTTTCATTGTGGAGCACGATGGTCTCATTTGTGATTTGTGTTTTTATTGAACTTCACAAAAGCAGACTTTTCCCTTTTAAAGGTAGGTATAAATGAATTCCAAGCTCCCACAGAGGGCAGTGGTAACTCCGCCAAAGAATACACTGAAGCGCTATGCAATCACTTGTATAAGTTCCATAGAGAACAAAAGCTAGAACTCCCCAGAAAAAAGCAAGCCACTTTGGTGGACATCCAGCATCAATAAACTTTACAAAAGATGCAAGAAGCTGTTGTTGAGGAAAACTAAAGGTGCATCACAACACTGGGAAAGTACACTCTTTAGTATAACTAGGCAAATAAGACAGCTTGTCAAATCCTCCAATGCAAACTTCAAAAAGAATTTAACAATCTCAGCTAGGGACAACCATAAGGCCTTCTACAGCAACATTTGTGGCCTAAAAGCCAGGACTCAGGTGTGTACTGAAATAGTGGCTAATAGTAACACAAACACTGATCCTGAGGAGATAGCCAATATACTAGCTGTCAGATTTGATGAAAACGTTTCCCCAATATCCCTCCCAACAGCATCACAAACCTTGCTCCAGACATCCTTCACACCCTACGTATCAGAAGAGCAAGTGATTAAGGCTTTATCCAAAGCTAAAAACACAGCCTCTATGGGACCAGATGGCATCCCAGTTTGTCTTCTTAGTAAACTAAAATATGAACTAGCAACACCTTTGGGCACCCTATTCAATAAAAGATTAACAACAGGATATGTTCCTACTGAATGGAGAACAGCAATAGTTATTCCCCTTCATAAAGGCAGATTAGCAACAGACCCAGGAAACTACAGACCCATAAGTCTTACCAGCCTTATCTGTAAGGCCATGGAATGCATTGTCATGGACCTCATAAATAATGACATAGGAGACCTCCAAACCCTTCATCTGACCCATTTCATCTTTGTCACGGGCAATCTTTTGTTTACCAGGTTTGTCCAACTGGGTTTAGCCCAAAAGACGTTTTCAGTGGAGGATCAGGGAGAAAAGTTGCAACATACTGAGAGCTGACCCAGTTGTTCGGGATTTGGGAACTTATGTGGACAGTGACCTAACTTTTGACCAACATGCATCCACTGTTGCAACAAAGTTCTTCTATGTTGTGCAGCTTATAACCAAAGGAATTGTGTCTATATCAATAGATGTCATTGTCCCGCTTTACTCAGCCCTCATTATGACAATTACTGAGTATAATGCCCCTTTTTGCATGTATCTGTCCAGACACATGTAATAATTGGAACAACCACAGAGATAACTTACTAAAGGGATACAAGACCTAAATAATATGTCCTATATGGGCCAACTCAAAGCCCTGTCACTATACTCAATATCCTACAGACTACTTAGAAGTGACCTGTGTCTGGCATACAAGACATCCTTTGACTCGAATCTGACAGATCTACTGCACATCAGTAAGTCAAAAAGCCTCAGAAATAGTTGGTCCAAGGATCTAAACCCCTTAAAGGACATCAACAGAATGGTATGATTCGGAGGGATTGGCATATTGCAGAGTTCACCATTGCTCTGGAGCAGACTCCCCATTCATGTAAAATAAAGATCAGCCCTGTACATAGTCCAATGCAAGTTGAATGTAGGGATGAGTAATAGAAATTTACCCCAGAACTGTCCCCTGTACTAAAAACAGACAGAGGTATGTCCTAAATTCTTTATCCCCTACATGTGTCCACTCAAATTATCTGTGGTATGATACTAGTTATTCTGACTAGGGGTAACATATAATTATCGACCATGGAGTGGGTAAGGACACTCTAACACCAAATGGGATAGGTTAATTCAAGCACCAAAAAGGAAAATGGCTAGGCTTAAAATGGCCCACAAGGGCAGCTAGCCTTGTACTTACCTATGAACCTATATTGCAAACAGATTTAGACAGATATTCATTAATGTACATGAACAGACATTAAATAATATACATTAACATTTACATATACATTTGCTAATTTGATTACTTTCATGTGAAAGTAACGGTAACTATTACTGTATAAAACATACTTATGAATTTGTAGATGTTGAACATTGGACATTTGAAGAGATGTGTTAGTTGGTTTGTGAGACATATAACAGATCATGTGGTTACTGCTTGGAAATTAAAAGAAATGCAAGTGAGGGAAAGAACTAGGTAGAGCAGAAAATGTTAACATTGTCATTAAGTGGTGATGTGTAAAGCAGGTTTAGAGACATCTATATATATATATATATATGGTTATCATAAAGTTTATATTAGAAGTATGAAGGTGGAGGATGAGTAGTGTCACAAAATAATGTATATAGTAGGCAGATACTAGTAAAACTGCGCATTGGAGAAGACTGGTCATGGGGCATAGAATTCTGAATGAAGAGAAATGGATCAGTGATATGGCAAGAGGAAGATATCCATCTGTCTGTCTATCTATCTATCTGCCTATATAAATCTTCATAGCTCCCCACTCTCATTTAAGTTTTAAGTGTGAAATTACCCCCCCCCCCCACACTGAATGAATGCTACTTTGACGAATATCAGCATTCATTAGTGACCTGAGCTCTTCATCATGGAAAATTCTATAAGCCAATTTGCTGCACAAATATTTATAACGTATTGAATATAATTTCAGTATTTAAAATCATGTTTTCTATCATTGGTGTGTAAAGTTGTTTGGGGGTGCCAGAATGCTGCATTTTTTGACACTGAAGACAAGGTAATTTTCCTGTGTAAATTATATGTAATGCTAAATGCTGTTTGAAGTGAGTTGATGTTGGTGAGGTTAAGGGCTATGCTCCTAGGTTTGCAGACATTTGCACATTTACTAAGTGAGAAAATGGAGTCAGTTTTGACATCTGAGAAAAAGATGCCAAAAAGGTGTGGCTTCAAGAAAAAGCTTTTATGGACTCCACAAGGATAGGTGATGGTAAGGACTGAAGTTCTTGTTTTCTTAACTGTCGTGTATTACCATTTTACCAGTTGTGAATCCAAATTGTTATGGCTTTATTCACCTTCAGATCCCTAAGTTGTATATGATTCTGTCATGAAGTATAGTGTCAAATGTTTTAGTCAGACCACGTTAAGCAGCCGCGTGGACAGATAAATCTTCATTCAGGGTGATGATCATACACTCAAAAATATGTGAGGTTAAGCACACAAAATGTACCATTGCAAAACTGTATTGGGTTAGGGAGTAGAAAATGAGGTTCCCCATATCTTGTTAAATAAGTTCCACAATGATTCTCTCCATCACCCTTTATAATATGCTTGTGAATCTGATCAGTCTGTAATTACTGGGATCTGTGGAAGGGCATGCCTTGAAAAATGGTACAAAAATAGCCTGCTACCTGATATCAGGGACATTGACAATGTTTAATATTCTACTAAGAATGGGCATAATGGGGTATATTTGATTATTTTTGATTGTACAAAACAGATTTCCTTGTATCTCATCTGATCTGAATCAACTGGGACTTTTAACATATTTTCTGGTGGGATCATGTTACAGGGAAGGAGCAGATGGAGTTTCATGTTGTGGACTGAAATTAAATCTACTTCAGTATGGCAATGAGGGAGTTACATCTGTTTGCACTATTATGATGAATCCATATTGTTATAGCACACCATATTTTTATTTTTCCCTTTCATTTTTTTATGCGGTTGTATTTATCTTGATGAGTGAGGTTTACCTCAAATAAAACTTTACTTCTTTTCATTGTTTTTTTTATTATTTATTTTAGAATAGAGTTGACCTTTGGCTTGTCGTATTGTGTTTGATAAAGTTTAGAAGCCTTTGTACATTATTTTCCTTTGTCTAAGCAATTTTGCAGTTTTGTAGCTCCATCATTTAGGTTTATTGCAGAATGTTCCAGTACATGATTAAATGCCTCATCGGGATAAATTTAAAATGCTGAAAACAGTCATGAACGGTTGAACAGTTCATGACATCCAGCTCATGGTCAAATGGGACCCTAGACAGGGCAATACATTGGAGCCACCCAGAGAGCCCCTCCTGCAGCAACCCCCTACACCCCATGCAGCAGCTCCCTCCCCAGCCATTCCAGTGTTCCATTACTTAGCTATTTCTTCCCAGTTACCATAAATACTGTTCAAACCTGTCAATGTACCTTATTTACTTCTACAATGACTATAGATATTTAAAAAAAATTACGCAGAAACTGATAGCCAATTGCTGAACAATCAATACAGTCTCACAATGAAAACAGACTTAGCATGATACTGCTCTGCCCTTGAAACTCACATTCAATAAAACAGCGTTAAAACTCACATTCAAAGAAAATGCATCTGGCCAGTGGAGAATTAAGTTTACCTTTGGGCTGTGTTCAAAGGCTCCACCCACACATTATTAGGGCCATGCATACATGTATGTGCTCTTTGATTCACCTTCCTGATTGTATTAAATTATATTCCTCATATCAGCATTACTTGTTAGAATGTGTTTAAAATTTGTAGTTTTGAACATTCTTACAGTAAGCACTGAAACAAAATGTATGAACCACTAATGACAAAACTATCCATTTCAGAAAATTTTAACCATAAAAGGCCACTCAAACTTCTCTCATTACAATCTACAAATATCAGTCAATAAGCACAATCTCTGCAGAAGTAAAAGTCACCCAAATAATTCCACACTAAGGAGATATGTAACTAATGAAGAAGTTGATACTGGCAAACAGATTTACATTTCAGTGTTTCTACATATTCAGTATCTACTGCCCTTAAAGAATTAATTACCTATGTTACATTAAAAAATTAGTAAGCTATTAATATAGCAATAGGGAATGACTGACAAGAAGTTTATACTTACTAGGCATTTCATACAAAGGAAGAGACACTCAGGCATGGAGAACCCCTATCCCCCCTTAAAATTCACCAAATAATCAGCAATCAAAATGGCACTATAATATCAACACTCCATATACATGGTGTGAGAGCAGAATCCACAGCCTTCTGCACCAAAGGCAATTATGCTACTAACACTGCTTTCAAATTCTACAGCACAAACAGTGACTGCCATTTGCTAAACAAAATAATTAGTTGCACATTGAAAACAAACTTAGCATGAGCAACAGTAAAACTCTCTTCCCTTGAAACTCACAATTCCATGAAAATACACTGAAACTCATAATCCCTTGAAAATGTATTGAAACTCAGACTCACAGTTCTATCAGCAGTCTGGTACTTGGTGTAGAGGATTCATGCTCTTTACTCCACCTAAGCTCACAATTCCTTTAGCAGTCTGGTAGCTGGTGTAGAGGATTAACCTGCCCCCATCCCTAATTAGGACATTATATACCATACCTCCATACCACTGAACCTCTTAGCACAAGAAATATGGACAAAGCCTAAAATAATGGGGAAATAAAGGCCTCAAAATTGGGACAGATTTTAAATATTGTTCATATAGACTTAGAAAGTTGCTAGAATAACAGCATTTGTCTTAGCATGCATTTTCTGAAAGAAATTAAGTCTGAAACTCAAATGTATAACATTATTTAATTGTTTAAGTCCTCAGTGATTTGTCAGAAACTCACACATTTTATGAGGAATAGACCAAAAATATGAGGCAAAAATCTAGACAGTTGAAAGGTATACAACATACCGTTCAACCTCTTAGTGCAAGAAATCTGGACAAAGCCTAAAATAATGGGGATACAGTGGCCCAAAAATAGGTATATATTTTAAATATTGCTCATTTTAACTTAGAAAGTTGTGAAAATAACAGGATTTGTATTAACATGAATTTTTCTGAAGGATATGAACTTTTATATATATATATATATATATATATATATATATATATATATATATATGTGTGTGTGTGTGTGTATGTATATATATACCATTACTTAGTAACTTCAATCATCTGTGATTTATGAGAAAACCACACATTTTATGCAAAACAAACCAAAACTATGAGGCTAAATCTGGACAGTTCAGAGGTATCTTAAACACAGACACACACACCAACACACACACACACACACACACACACACACACACACACGCACACACACCCGTAGGCATACACAGACACACACACACACACACAGACACACGCACACACACATATACCTTTTCTCTGCTCTTTCTCACACACACACACACACACACACACACACACACACACACACACACACACACACACACACACTCACAGCCCTACACACACACACACACACTCACAGCCCTACACATACACACACACACACACACACACACACACACACACACACACACACATACTCTCTCGCACAGCAATAAACACAGAAACATCTTCTCTCTCATACAGCAACACACACACACTTACCATCTATATAAATGGAATGGCTAGTTTGAATTCCGCATGCGAGTGTGGAATGTGTTTATATCTGCATTGGCATGCATGCGCCACATGCATGGTCCTCCTTAAAGGAGAAGATGCCACCACAGTGCTGCTAAGTAGTATTTTGTATTTATTATCATCATCATCATCATTATGTTGAAGCCACCTTCCCAGCCACAGGGCCCTAGGCAACTGCCTAGTGCTGGATCCAGCTCTGCTGAGACTATTGATTTATCCATGAAATAATCAACCACGCAGGAAGGAAGGAAAGAAGGATGATGCAATGACTACCTGTGCAATTACATGCCTACTCTTCATTAGGGAAATTAACCAGTCAACTCCTGCATATAACCCACAGTATATTAATTGTTTGATTTACATTTACATCAATGTGATAACCTGTTTTAAGGAGTGATTTTATTTATTTTCTTACTTACTTAGTTACTTATTTATTTTGATTTTTTGATGGCCCTACTGGGTAAAGCCCATTTTCAGAGGGGACTCAGAAAATAAGAAAATGCAGTACATAATAAGCAAAAATAATGACTGATCGAAAAGAATTTCCCTAGATAAACTTATATGCAACCTTTGTAGTAAATAAAATGCTAGCTAATCATGACAAATGTATTGTAACTATTTTGGCAAATACTAAATGTTTGTAAATTAACACATTAAAAATAACAATAGAGGTAGGAAGGGGGAGGTTTCTTGAGAAATACAATATACTTTTACAGTAGGAATGGATGAAAGAGTTCCTAGAAATGTTAATTGGTAGAGATTATGTAGTAATACGTAAAAGTTAGTATATAATAGTGCTATGAGGTTTATCTCATCTAAAATGCAACAGGCATGACAATTTTACATCAAACCTGGTAAACAGATTCTGTCTTGTTTTTGTTACACTGCAGCATACCTCTCAATCTATCATCTCCAGAATGGGAACACTTCTTCTCATATGGAATAAATGGGCAAAAATGTGGAACACTTGAAGGCAACTTCAGCTAAGATGCTCAAAACACGGTCAAAACCTGTTACTTCATATTTACAGAAAAAAATCTTTTGATGAATTAGTAAGGTTCCTTATCATTTTACCTGTCAACTTTTTTGTTCAAGAAGGAAAAAGGGCCAATGAGAAAAATAATGAGAGACCAGGGGTTTAGTCAGTGAATTCCGTTTTCTGCTCACAAACTCTTATTGCTGCCCCTAACCCACGTAGCACTTACAAATTTAGTGCATCTCTCAAATTGCTGCCCCCTAGCACTTAATGTTTGTAACATTTTCAGCTGGTCAGTCAAAACGTATTAAAGATATTACTTCTAATCTGTAATGTTCTCTGCAGAATGATTAATTTAGAAGGTTATAGGCATAATATGGGGTGATAAATTCCGAATGATTTTAAATGATGCTCAGATAAAACATATATGGAGTACAAAAAGTATACCTGAACCTGAGAAAATGATTGAAAACCGGGGACAATGATTAAATGTTACTCTTATTCAGTTAGAAACTTAATAGGATAACAACATTAACATACATTTTCGGAAGCTGTTTTCGGGAATGCATTTCTAATATCTGGCATTATTGACAAACTGTGATCCGTCAATTAACCTGAAAAAAAAAATACAAGGAACAAGGAAAGTATGAGGCAAAATCACAAGCACATTGTGAAAATCATAGACATTAATCATTAAATGACATATTAAGTGTTATGTCATGGTAATTTCTTTAAAAAGTCTTTAACGAGAACTGTATGACAAACCCTTTCAATGTGAAGCAGCCTAAAATATTAAAATTTAAGACTCACATGAGGAACTGGTCCTCAAAATGAATTACACTTTAAAGGTATGCGGAAATAAATACTACTGAGTACGTTGACACTGTGTCAAAAATGACCATGCGGCACGAACATCTGTTGAACAAACGCCGCAGCTACATTCCTCTGTATCGACAGGAGGAAGTCCTTGTTGATTGGCTAATAGAGCCTTTCAGTTAACCAATCAGGCTGTGCTAACGTTATCTTTTGTGACGAAGAGGTCAACGGTGGAATTTTCACAGATTTTAGGGCAGGTGATAGCCAGTTGTAGTCCACGTATACTATCGTATGCTAGCATGGCAGCAACAGTTCTGTTTTTCTTAACCGTACTTTACTGTTCGTGTAAATGCATGTATGATTTTGTCTACTATAACATTTATTTCTGATAGACTTAACTTTATTATAGTTTAATATTTTCTGGGTTTGCCTTTTCAGGTGTGCACTCGGATGTTGTTGTCCTGCAGCACAAGAAAACCACTGAAGTATTTGGAGGTGACGGCACAATTTTTGAATGCAGTTTACAGGGCGCACAGATGTCTAACTACTACATGTTTTGGTATAGGAAGGGTGGTCAGAAACTAGACTTGATTTACAGTGAAAGCGGAAATATATATGGCGAAGGGTTTAAAGATCGTTTCGTAGGAAATGCTGATAGCTCCGAGAATAAATGTACTCTGCAGGTTTCCAGAACTATGCCAGCAGATGCAGGCATCTATTACTGCGCTGCTATAGAAGCCACGGTGCCACTGTGTCGCTACATGGTCCTACAAAAATGAACACGGTTAGGAGACAACTATACTGTTCCCAACCATATTGCTGCTAGTGTCACAATATATAATATTTGGCTTCGGCATTTTCTCTTTTGCACCGTTTTGGTTTTTGATACTGTGGAAGTGAGAGTTTAAAACTGATATTGTGGAAAAGTCCCAGACGTTTAGTCCATTTTCCCGTTTTGTACAATACCCTGACAGCATCTAGCTGTCAACCCATTAGCAGAAAAAAAAATCTGGACAAACCCAAAAGAATGTGGAAAAAAGCCTCCAAATAAATATTTCTCTTCCAAACTTAGAAAGTTACTAAAATAAAGGGTTTTCTGTTACCATGCATTTTCTGAAATATAGGTGTGAAACTCAAATGCCCATCATCATCTAATGAATTAATTCCTCACAGATTTGCCACAAAGATCCAGAAAATCATAAATTTTATCAGGGACAGACTAAAATTACATGGCAAAATCTGGACATTCTCTGAAAATCTGGACAGTTGAGAGGTATGCCTGACAGCCAACACGAGAGTAGGGTCTTTAGAAATCTGATTGGGGTGGTGGGGGTCAGGGGGCTTAAGGATGGGTCCAGGTGCAATGCACTTTAAACACATTATTTATTAGCAAGGCTATGTGACAGGTCAGCAGACTTGCTGCTGGAGAGTGTGGCTACTGAATATCTGGATCCCTGTCTTATAAGTTAGACTAAGCAGTTATCCATCTGTATAGCTGCGATTTGGAGGGGTGGCATTCTTAATCTATGAAACTATTGTCGGCATCAGGGTTATCATTGTGTTGCAACTGTAAATAAGTATGCAGGCAGATATTTCACTTTCGTGCTTTCACTGACCTTCACACACACATGGCAGCACACATTACACTCTAGAAATTGCAAATATTGTTTTTTGTCCTTATTTGTTAAAAAGAGTTTTTGTTGTTGTAAAGCTAGCTAATGCCATCTCTTTCATAGTCTGTCTGCAGATATATACTTAAATATTAGAATAAGCAGAAATGCCTAAGAAGGATGCAAGTGATAGCAATTTTCAAAGAGGGAGTTGTAGATTTGTCAGGTCACTGAAGCAAGCATAGCTCACAACCAATAATGGACAAATCCAGAAAAAATCAGGGACACTTTTAAAATATTAGTACTATTAATTTGAGACATTGACAGAATAAGAGAATGTGGACTGATATACATTTTCTGAATAAAATAAATCTATAACTAATTATTGTCATTATTTATTAAGAGCAATTCATCTTTTCTCCAAAAATCACCAGCTTTAGGAGGGATTAAGAGGGATAGAGTTAAAATTTAAGTCAAAATTGGGGACATCACTGAAAATCAAGGACATCTGAGATGTATTAGCTGAAGGCACCATAAACAGTTTGCTCCATCATAGACAGACATACACCTTCAATAAACTCTAATATCATGTGTACTGCAAGGAACGGACACTGTTAAACTTCTGAAATAACTGGGATTTTTTTTGTAATAAAAATTAGCTGTTTCTTTCTAGATACAGTATGAACATACTCTACATCTGGCTGCTATATATAGTTTTATTTTATCATGGAAATAATCACCAGCTGTTGCCCGTGCATTCAATGTATCATTATTCTGGTGAGCTGATTGTGTTGCACCTGTGTGCTATCATGTCGGTCTAACCATTCTGTAGTTTCAACACGTTGCTTGTGTGCTGTCTAGTACTCTATTCACAAAACATGCACGTTCAGATCATCTGTGATGTATTTGACAACAAAGCAATAAGGCAAAAACAACCACCAAAGCGAAGAATTGCACAAAATATGACCAGCCAGTAAATCCAACACAGGTTTATTGTAGAAATCTCTGTCTCTGAAGTCTCATGCCAAAAGCCTTCAAGGAGTAAAGAACACCATACACAGCTTGCCTAAAATACCATAGTCAATTAACAATTAAGCAATTAAATATTTAAATAAGCATTGTCCAGTTTAACTCTTCATTTAACCCATATGGGTGTAAAGTATTGAATTTCAGAATATATTCATTACAGCCACTATATCTCAAAAGCCTGGAACTACCTTCCTCCCCATATAACTGATTTCAAATCCCTGACCATATTCAAAAAAACTACTCAAAACTTACTTCCTAAACAAACGGCTATGCTCCTGCCTCATCCCTGGCTAATACCGCATCTCTAAAGTTCACTAACCTAAAGAAAGGCTGTCATACTAACCAATTCTGCACACTGTACCTTCCTATGACTGGTACACATTTGTACCTCCTAACTGTCTAGTGGCAATATTACTATCTATGGAATTTTGCACTTTATGCTACCCACGGCTATATTCTCCAGTTAATACCAAAGAGTACTAGGATTATGTATCCTATCTTAGAGACTTATTGAATAACAAAATGCTGTTCCTCACATTTGTGTCTTAGACCTTTTTTCTTCCTTGCAATGTAATCTATCCCAGGAATGTTGTGCTTTGAACCATTAACTGTTGGAATGTTGTGCTTAGAACCTACATACTGTGCTAATAACTAGCTACTAATATGTATATCCTGTAATACCAAGAATGTGTACCCCAAATCTAGGTATGTCACAATCTTGTCATTCTTTTTTCTCTTTGTAGGTAATCCGTTGTTATCGTATTGTTTAAAGTTGTTCTCTTGAAACTTTTCTCCCCGGGCCTCCACTGAAAATGGACTTGTATCCAGTTGGACTCTCCCGGTCAACAAATGTAAAATAAAATAAAATAAATACTGATTCCTTAGTTAAAAGCTGTTTTTTAAGAAGGGGCTCATCAAAACATGACACACTTATTTTCTCTAAAATTGTTCCTTGTAACCCCTCACTATTACTATCATGAAATCTCTGAAAATGTACTGCTACAGAACTTTCTTCCTTTTTATTATGAATATCCCTTACATGTTCTAATAGTCTGATTTTAAATGTCCTCTTAGTCTCTCCAATATAAAATAAATTACAAGGACATCTGAGGGTGTAAACAACACCCTCAGTGTCACAAGTAAAGTTATTCCAGGTTTCAAAAGAAATATTATTAATTTTTGGAAAATTTCTTAATACAAATTTACAAGCTGTGCATTTACTGCAACTAAAGGTATCCCTAGTGGTTAACCTCTGTTTTTAATTCATCGACGGAATGCAGAATCTTCCTCTCACAATGAAGTTTTGTATATTCCTACCTCTTCTATAGGAAATTCCCAACCTACCATTAAGCCATGTAGAAATATTTTTTAAGGAACACAGATATTTCCAATGATATTTAATTTGCTCTATAACTATAGAACTGAAGCATCCAAATGTTGTGACAAAATAAATAGTGTCTTTTTGTTCTCTATCAGTCATTCTATAGGGACCCAAGGGCTGTTTGTTTACATTACAGTTTCTTTTTTCAGAATTATAGAGTTTATTCCAACTATTCTCAATTAAACTCTTACTGTAACTTCTTTTAACAAACATATCAGCAGTTCTACCTAATTCCTGTCTAAAACTATCTATATTATTACACAACCTAGATATTCTCAGCATTTCACCATAAGGAAGTGCTTCCATGGTGTGTAAAGGACAACTTTTTCCATGAACAAACTGTGTACCTTGGTCAAACTTTCTATGTACTGACATGAATAAGTCAGATCCATCCCTAATACCTATAACTGCATCTAGAAAAGGAACATGTGTTCCCACATTAAGACCATCAAATTGTAAGCCATGTTTGTTATTATGTAGGGAGCTAACAAAATATGTTGCTAATTCCTGACCCCCCTCAGCTATAAAAATGAAATTGTCAATATATCTATAGTACCCAACTACATACTGACAAAAAACTTATTCCTATAGATATATTCATTCTCAAAAAGGCCCATACTTAAATTGGCATACATGGGGGCAAAGACAACCCCCATTGCTGTACCCTGTCTCTGCCTAAACAAACTATTGTTGAACTCAAAAACGTTATGTGTAAGACAAAAATGCACACATTCTATTACATACTCTGTCACTGGTGAAGTACCTAGAAAAAATCTCAAAACCTCAGTACCAAAATCATGGCTGATATTCGTATAGAGGCTTTTAACATCTAATGTGAAAAAATACATTTTACAATTCCATTTGATGTCTTTGATTTTCTCCAAAAAATCAAATATATCCCATATGTAAGATGGCAGAGTATAAACTACAGATGCTAAATAACTGTGCAAAAAAGATCTAATTTATGCGTGAAATATTCACACCCAGAGATTATATGCCTCCCCGGTGGTCTATTAAGATTTTTATGAATCTTGGGGGGGGCAATAAAAATATGTCATTTTGCATCCATCTATATTGAACTTTTTCTTAATATCAATTTCAGAAAAATATCCAAGTCTATGGCCCTTCTGTAATAACTCAACATATTTAGGCATTGCTTCATTATATGCCAACATATTAGTTTTTTTGTAAATTTTATCATCATCTAAATGTTCTTTACACATGGCCATATACTGAGTGTAATGCATAACAACAAGCTTATTTCCTTTATCTGAGGGTTTAAAATTACATCCTGCATTTGACTTAAAGTTTGAAGGGCTTTCCATTCTGCAACAAAGCAATAAGGAACTGACTAGGAGAGAATATGCAGAAAACTGTACAATACCAACAACAAAAAAATCACCATAATAATCTGATTTATATGTCCGTAGTCACTCTGACCATTACTGACATATTTACTCCTCTATATTTATGCATGTAACCTATTGCTTGGCTTGAGGGAGGGGGCTGTCACAGTTTCAGCCCAGCTATCTGGAATTTTGTAAATAATTCTATATCATTTGTGAATATTGATATGATTTATACATAAGAGTGTGTAAACTACTGAGCTAAAATGTAACCACAGCATTCCCTATTGAAATAGAACAGGAATGTGCCTGCAATATTATGACTGTTTAGATGTATATGTTTAATGAAAACTGGGACACAGGAGGTTAACTTGAAAAAAAATTCAGAGAAAATAGTTGAAATGAAATTTTGTTTTTATAATTGCTAGGCCATAAACAGGAGATGTTATCTCTCAGTTTCAGTGCAGCAGCAGACACAATGTCTACAGTTTGAAGGCTTTTTTATTGTCTTGAAAGAGAAGTAATTACTAGGTTTGAGATGTGGAAGTGTTTTATTGTTTTATGACTTCCGGGATCTGCAAACATCTGAGAGACATGTATTTTTTTACAGAGAGATGCTAAATTCTGTTAGTTTCTTGCAATGGGGTTAGCTTTGGAACTGAATGTCAGGTGACAAAAAGTGATGTCATCATGTCATCCAAGCTAACCCAGCAGTAATATTTGATATTAATTTAAGAACTCTCTCAGAGAGAGACTATGCATTTTGTATTTTGTCTTTGACCTAACAAGAACATCCACTCATCACCACATCTGCACTTGCCTTGCTGTAAGTAAGTTTCTAGGGCATAGTAACTCTTTTAGATTCGGATAGGAATATAGTAAAGTATAGCTTAGATGTTTTCTTTATTTATTTGAGACTGTCCTGCAATGTTGTTTTAAATATTTCCTGTGATTTTGAACTCTGATGTAACCAATTACTTACTATTGTCTTGTTGTTTTATTATTTATTATTAAATATATTTAAACCTTTTAATTGTGGCTGGTCTGTTTAGAGATTTTTAAGCTCTTAGAGTACTTGCATATCTGTTTTGTGACACTGTACAGGTCACTTCTAAGTAGCCTTGCTCTTGGTGAGACTACCATTTGGATTAATAGTAACATTGCACAGTAGGATTGGACACCCTTTGTTAAGGTCCTTAAAGTAGCTGATAAATAGTGGCTGTGGGTAATGGAAACTACCATTTGATGTTGTAAATCTTCATTCATTCCTTACTGACGGGTTTTGGTTCCATCCTCAGAACCGACTCGGCCAATACATAAGCTAATGCCAGCAAAAAATCTCTCAAGCTAAGTCATACCCATAGTGCCCCTCTCCTTCTTTCTTCAGATCTCGTTTGCAATGTACTTCTCAAGATGTGCCAAACCAGCTCTCAGATAAGTAGTAGAAGTTTTCGATATATCATTGCTGAATATTTTTCTAGTCTTCCTAATTTATTTCCCTTTTAGAGATAATAGTCCTGTTTACTCTTGTAGTTCTTGTGTGAGTCTATTTCCCTTTTTTCTTACCTTTTGGTATTCTTAGTACCATTATTGATACAGGCCCCTCCCTTACCCTTTCTTCTACCATTGTTGGTATTTCCCCTCCCCCTTCTCTTTCTGCCTTTCTTCAAAAAAAAAAAAGGATAATTTCTTTGTGTGTGTGTGTGTGTGTGTGTGTGTGTGTGTGTGTTGGGGGTTACCTTAGAGTGACTTGTTATTTAGTCAAAATTGTGACTATATTTTGACATAGAACTGTCTGGTTTTTCAGGATTGTGACAGTTTTTTACACAATGTCTGTCAAGAAGGGAATGACCAGGTTCAGGCAGTGTGACAAATGTGGGTGAAAGATGCCCAACTCTGATGGGCATCTTTTGTGTGTTTACTGCCTTGGAGTTCCTCACCGTCTGGTACAACTGCCATGTGACATTTGTAAAAATTTTAGCTATTGCACTTTGGCAGAGTGGAAAAATAAATGAATCCTAAAGGGATTACTAAAAATTCCCTTTTCAGAGGCCCTTTCTGAGATGGAGGTCTCAACACCTCCCAGAAAAGAAAGAAAAAAGAGAAGCCATTTGGTTCTGATTTCTTTAAGTTCCAAGGAACCAAAATCTTCTCAGACATTACCTAAACCAAAACCAAAATTACCAAAAATATCTGCTCCGACTACTACAGCACCAGAGCCTATAGGTCAGTCTGTGGTGCCAAAGTCGTTAATGCCTTCCACTGAACCGAAAACAATGATACCTGTTTCGGTACCAATAGTTACTTCGGTACCAGACTAAATTTCTGCACCTACAGTGATTTCTATCATGGCTCCTTTATCCTTGGTGGTGAGAACTGAGATTTTGCCCAGGGCCAAATATTCTCCTACAATCGACCCCCTTTTTGGACAACAATATAGTCCATTACTCGAAAGACCGGACTCTCCTGCTGGTGTATCTACACGTTTGACCAGGAGTCTTTCCAAACTTGACATAATGAGGCTTGTCAATCAGCTTCTAGCAGCCAGGGGACTTCAAACCCCTACCAAGACTTCCCTCCCACCTGGAGCCAAATGTTTTTCTGCACAGACTCCAACATATCCTCCTTCAGCCTCTTCTCAGGCTTTGGATTCCTCAGTACCGACGTCTATCCTGGCACCAACTTCTTCGGTTCCCGTGATGCTACCTTCCATGGTTCCAGGGCCTACCCTCTGGACTAAGGTCCATTCAGAGCCAATCCACCCTTGGGACCATGACTGGCTTGTTGGCACCGTGACCTCTAGTTCGACGCCAATTTTTTCTATGGTGCCGTCTACAGTTCTGGTTGTTTTGGCAGCTCCTCATCCTCTCAGGGCTCCTATCCTGGAAGTGGGCTCATTGGAGCAGGGTGTGACCCCAGTCTCAAGGTTGTCCTTCTTGGTCCTGGGCTCCCATCCCTCTTCAGGTAGGCCTGCCTTCCAGGTGATGGAGAGGGCTCTTGCTTCCACAAGCATGCGGTTGGCACCTCCAGCGCTGAAACCTAATTTTTCCTTTTCCTCTGGTATGCAGCTGACACAGCTCACTACGCAGTGACATTGGGCATGGGAGCAACAAGAAACCCTACTCCAGGGCATCCGCTCTTCAGAATCCTCCTCAGAAGGTCCTACTAAGGAGCTACACTGAAAGAGAACGTGCAAGAGGAAGCATGCTGATTCCCCTGAGGAATCTGTCACCAAAGATACAGATTTCAATGAGGGAGAAGGGTCCCCATGGTCACCCCCTGAATATGTCTCCTTCAGAGACATACTGGAGAACCTGAAACAGAGGGTGACTGGAAGCCCATCAAGCCTTCTACTGAGGAATCTGTATTCTTGCAAGTCTTCCGTGGTCAACCCTGTACTTCCTGGGTGACCCCACCTGCAGATGAGCTGGTTAAGCTCATCGTACAGCATGCCCAAAAGGCCCCTGACACCGTTGAGCTGATTCCCCGAAAACCTGATAAATTCCTCTCTCCACCACAAAACCACCCTCACTGGTCCAGAGTTTGGCAGTAGATTCTATGGTTGTGGTGGCGGCCACTAAGAAAGAACTTGCAGAAGAAAGTTCAACTGTCCATCCACCGAACAGGGAGTCCCGGACGATAGACAGACTAGGGAAGTGGACTTACACTTCAGTGACCTTCGCATTACAGTCATTGAACTACCTGGTACATTTTACACTTCTCCAAAGGGACCTGATTACAGACCTTTCAGGTACTTTGGCAGGGGTATTTCCCAAAGAGGAGTGGGATAAAGTCGCCTCTCAGCTTGCCACCCTAGAGTCCATTTTAACTCCTCCATGCCGTTGATCGCCCGTACAACTGAGGGGGCAGCCAGAGCAGCTGGTTCAGGCATTGTCATGAGACATCACACCTAGATGTACTTATGTGATTTTGTGGACTCCTTCAAGTCTTCCTTCATTAACTCTCCTGTTGATGAGTCTTCCTAGTTTGACCCAAAAGTTAAAGACACATTAGCCATGTGTGAGAAGGAAGGAAATACCCTATCTGCCATTGGCATATGTTTTTCTGCCCCTCAATGATCCTACACCAATGAAGCAGAGAGGTGGAAAGATGAGGTTCAAAAATTTCCAAGGGTCTTTCTGCGCCACATGTGGAGAGCGATCTCCCTGGGGCAGAGGGGAGAAATCATTGGGAAGACACCCCCCATGGCAGAGGGGGCCCGCAAAACCAGGGCTCCAGAGATTCCTTCTGTGGTCAATCCTATCAGCGCTCCTGAAGAGTGGCCCAACTGCTTACCTCTGGAAGCAGTCGGGGAACTGCACCATTTGGCCTAGCAATCGATAACATCAGACTTCTGAGTGTGGAGGATAATGACCAGAGATTACCATATCCCCTTCGATCTTTACCCCAGGCCCCTAAGGCAAGTCCCCTACATTCCACCCAGTCAGAGGGATGCAGCAACACTAGAAGTTCTAAAACTGCTAAGAAAAAGAGTCATCCAACCAGTCTCACCAGACCAAATAGGATCCGTATTTTACTCAAGGTTCTTTTTAGTGCCAAAAGACAGGGGACTGGAGACCAATTTTGGATCTCAGTGTACTGAACAAGTTTGTCAGACAAGCAAAATTCCGGATGGTCACAGTTCAGTCCATTCTTCCATTTCTGGAGAAGGATGACTGGATGTGCTCTGTAGATCTTCAGGATGCATCTTACCACATAAAAATGTACAAACAATCCAGGAGATATCTCTGCTTCCAGCTAGGAGCCTGTCATTACCAATTTCGAGTACTGCCCTTGGTTCTCTCCACAGTCCCCAGGGTGTTCACCAAATGCATGGCAGTAGTAGTAGCTCACCTGAGACTACAAGGATTCTGCATGTTTCCATATCTAGATGATTGGCTCCTTGGGTCTACTTCACATTGTCGAAGACCGACAATATCGAAGCTGATATTGTCGGCACCAGATTAGCGAAAGCAAAAAAACATTGAACGTTTAAATGAAAATCTCCATAAGGGGAAATTTCTGTTTAGTTCAATGTAGTGCGGTCTCAGAGTTGGTATATTTAAGTAGGGGGGGTGTGGGGTACAGGGGGGGCTTACCCCCTGCTTGCAAAGGTATTTTTTTATTTTTTTTTTTGTTTTTAGGCATTTTTTTTATCTTTTGATGTTTCAGAATTTGATGATATGGTGTCGACCATATCAGATTCGATATTCTGAAACTTCGATAAGATAATATAGATGCGGCTTCTTACTGCTCCATCCAGGAGTCTACTGCTTAAACCCATATCGTACACTCAAAATCTGGCAGAAAAGCTAGGGATCTCAATAAACACAGAAAAGGCAAAGCTGGTACCAACTCGAAGCTTAGGTTTTATTGGGGTAACATTTGACACAATATCTTGTCAAGTTGCTTTACCTCATCACAGACTATTAAGGTTGAGATCTCAACTTCAAACAAATACTCTCTTAAAATCTTGTTCCAGCTCAACTGGTCCTACAACTCCTGGGCTCTGTGGCGGCTACAGTCACACTTGCTCCAGTGGCAAGATTCCATATGAGGTTACTTCAATGGCTCCTAGCATCTCAATGGTCTTTTGTAACACACCCAGTGTCTTACCCAATCCGCATAACAGACTGATGCAAACAAGATTTGAATTGATGGATGAAGCCAGAGGAGGAGTTATGGTGTTGTCTCTTTTCCCCCCTAAATCCAAAGCCACAGTGATTACATATGCTTCCCCGATGGGGTGGTGGCATTTTCAGGGAAAGACTGTCCAAGGCACTTGGTCCCCCTTAGAGGCCAGGCTGCATATCAATAACCTAGAACTGAGGGCAGTGCTCCTAGTGTTGCAAGCATTCCAAATAACCCTTCTGTCGGGGGCAATTGCTATCCAGTCAGACAATATGTCAGTAGTCTGGTACATCAACAAGCAAGGAAGAACCAGATCCTACCCATTATGGCGGAAAGCCTTGAGAGTGTGGCAATGGGCAATAGCTTCCAACCACTTTCTCTTAGCAATACACATTCCCAGGAACTCCAATCTGATTGCAAACAAACTGAGCAGAAACATTTTGATGCATCATGAGTGGTCTCTCAATCCCGTAGTAGTGACACCAATTTTTCATTGTTGGGGCCGGCCTTGCTACGATCTCTTTGCTTTCCCCATGAACCTCAAATGCAGCAGCTTCTTCACCCTGATCCCCCCCAGAGGGAGTCACTGAGAGATGCTCTGATACACAATTAGCCCCTGGGTCTACTGTATGCCTTTCCCCCTATTCCCCTCATTCCACAGTTCTTGAAGAAAGCACAACAGTTGAGAAGCAAGGTAATCCTCATTGCACCCTATTGACCCCATCAAGTTTGGTTCCCCTTTCTATGGCCTCACTTGGTTCACCATCCGTGGACCCTGGATCTAATCCCTGGACTCCTATGTCACCCACAGGGGTTGGTCCATCCCAACCTTCAGAGTATCAAGCTGACTGCTTGGTATCTCCACTTTTGCTGATTGCCAGGCAGATGAACATATCTTCTCCAGTGTGAAAAATACTTCTGGCTTCTCATAAACCCTCCACCAGGAAACTCTATCATAGCAAATGGGTCAGGTTTGTAATCTGGACTAAAGAACAAGGACTATACCCATTCTCAATCCCAGTCCATAAGGTCTTAGACTATCTGTCGACTCTACTCCAGCCAGGAGCCTCATCCTCTACTATTACAGTTCACTTAGCAGCTATTGCCAGTTTTCATGATGGCTTTAATAATTCTTCATTAATGTCCCACCGTCTTTGCAAAACCTTCATGAAGGGAGTTCTGCATCTGAGACCTCCTATTAAAAATCCTACTGAACCTTGGAATTTGACTCTGATTTTACAAACTCTGACTTGTTCACCCTTCAAATCTTCTGCCACATGTGACATAAAGTTTTTTTTCCTGGAAAACCTTATTCCTGGTAGCCATCACCTCAGCCAGGAGAATATCGAAGTTAGAAACATTGTGTGATAATCACCCTTATTTAATTTTCCACAATGAGAGAGTATCACTTTGAACTATACCTTCCTTCATGCCCAGGGTTATCTTGAATTCAAATCTCAACCAGTTCATTGATTTACCAGTCTTTTTCCCAAAATTTTCTAACAAAGGTGAATACTATTTACACCAGTTGGATATACATAGACAACTACATTTTTACTTAGACAGAACTAAATCTTTCAGAAAACCAGACCAGATGTTCATATCCTTTTCAGGCCCAAAATTGGGCAAAGCTATTTCCAAAGTCACCTTATCAAAATGGCTAATAGATTGCATTACCTTTGTCTATCAATAGAACAAATTACCTTTACCTACTAGAGTCATGGCTTACTCCACCAGGTCAGCATCCACTTTGGTGGCATTTCATTCCAGAGCCTCTATGGATGACACCTGCACAGCAACTACATGGGCAACCTCCCATACCTTCAAAACAGATTACAAATTTGATATTGTCTTCAGGAGAAGAGCATCCTTTGGCTCAATGGTGCTCAGGAAAATCCTTCCATAGGACCTCCCAGGACATAAAGTACCTTGGGATTCTGTCCCTCCCATCAGTAAGGAATGAAGATTTACAACATCAGATAAAGAAGTTATGTTCTTATCATAACGTTCCATCTGTGCTGTAGATCTTCATTCATTCCTTACATCCCACCCTCCTAACCCCTGCCCGAAGACTCCTGGGGGATTGTTTTTGGTCCTGAATACCTGATAGGGCATTTTCTCAGATAGGGCCTCCATTGTCTCTATTCCTTGCAGGCAAACTCGATCTGAAGAAAGAAGGAGAGGGGCACTATGGGTATGACTTAGCTAGAGAGTTTTTGGCTGGGGCAAGCTTGTGTATTGGCCGAGTTGGTTCCAAGGACAGAACAGAAACCCCATCAGTAAGGAATGAATGAAGATCTACAACAAAGATGGAATGTTATGGTAAGAACATAACTTCTTTCTATAGTCTGGGCAGAAGGGAGCATAGCAAATAAACCTGTGCCAGCCTTTCCCAGGAGTATGTGTGCATGTGTGTTTGTATATAAATCAAATCTCAAAGAGTGTCTGTTTATGTGTGTGTGTGTGTGTGTGTGTGTGTGTGTGTGTGTGTGTGTGTGTGTGTGTGTGTGTGTGTGTGTGTGTGTGTGTGCGCTACTTGGACAGGGAAACCAGTCCCAGACTGACTTTGATCTCTGTGTGCTCTGAAGGGAAATTGCACTTTACTGTGTGCGTACTTGTCATCTTCCCAATGTGTACATTCTCCACTGTTGCCAGTGGTGAGAATTGAGGCTCCTTGATTACTGGGCCAGTGCAGGGGTGTCACATATTACTTGGTTGGCAATGGTGGGATAGCCACATCACATATTAATTGACTTGTAATGGTGTGGATATTGAATTCCTGTAACCTGTGAGCAGTGGTCAGTGAAGGTGTTTGTACTCTCAATCAGCCACACAGTGAACATTCAGAGTTTCATATCACAATTGTATTTTTTTTTGTTAGCTTAGTCAGAGACAGCAGGCAAGAATGTCAGCAGAGGAGTATGGCAAACTGACATGGAGCCAGTTGGCTGAGATGTGCCAGGCTAAATGACTGGTGTATGCTAACCTGACTAAAGCAGGAATTATTGCAGCCTTAGGCACAGCTGCATCACACATCAGCAATCGCCAGGACAACCAGGCTGGCCTTGGAGATGTACAACTCTCAGAAAATGGACAGTTCAAACTTTCCACAGAGGACTTAAAATCCATCTGGAGTTAAAGAGATGAACTGGAGGCCAAATGTTTGGAAATAAAATCAGCAGAGAGAGACTTCGGCAAGAGAAACAAATGGAATTAGAAGCAACAGAGAGACTGAGACATCTGCAAGCTGAAGAGAATGATAGGCAGAGGCAACATAAAAAGGAAATGTTAACTCTTCATCTGGGTCATGGAGGTAATAGGGAAGGGAGTAACCAAACCCCAGAAGCAACAAAGGTTGGTAAATTCATTCCACAATTTACAGAGGGCGGTAATTCTGATAGTTTCATTCATATGTTTGAAAGGGTCTATAAACAGTATAATATTGACCAAGGGCTCTGGGTATGGTTCCTGACCCCCTTACTCCATGATAAAGCTGTAACTGCTATTTCTAAATTGTCTAATACTGATTGCTTAAATTATAATACTTTAAAAAACTGTCTTTTAGAATGTTTTAAGTTAATGCCTGAGGCTTATAGGAAAAGGTTTCATGAGCATAGGTGCAAGACAGATGAAAGTGTGTGTGTAAATATATTGCTGAACTAAGCACTTATTTTCATAGATGGGTGAGTGGGTGTCAGGTCACCACTTCTGAAGGGCTGGCAAACTTTTTGGTGAGGGAACAAGCCCTTAGCACTTTGCCTGTGGACATGAGAATCTGGTTAGCTGATAGACAGTGCAATACTGTAGATGAGTTGGGGAAGAAGGGAGACCTATACCTAGCGATCAGGGCATCACTGCACAAGAAAGGGACACCCAGTGCTGGTCATGGGTCTAAAGGAACCCACAGTGGGCAGCCTAAGCTGCTGCAACAGAGTCCGTCAATAGCAAGGGAAGCCACTAGTCCAGGTACACATCCAGGACCAAGGGATAAATGTTTTAAATGCAACCAGTGGGGCCATGTAGCATAAGCATACTGATGTCCATGGAGGCAAGGTTCGGAACAAAAGGTGGGAGAGCCAGTAAGTGGGAATGATAGAATGCCAGCAGTAAGTTGTCGCCAGACAACAAGGGTACCAAACTACCACGAGAGGTTATATCCTATCTTAGTGGATGGGAAAGAGGCCACTGCTAAGACAGACACAGCTTCTGATCTAACCGTTGTGAAGCCTGCAATGGTTAAAGAGGATTATTATTTGCTAGGGCAGTCTACTCCAGTCAGAGCTTTAGGAGGGACCCCATTCCAAATACCTTTGGTGAGGGTTCACCTTGACTAGGAGGGTGCAAAAGGAAGCAAGCAATTAGGTGTGTTTGAGGATATCCCTGCAGATGTCCTGGTAGGGAAGGATTTTGATAATGCAGTACCTTGTGTGCATGCAGGTACATGCAGTCAGGCTTGGAGACAAGCATGTGGGTCTGATAGCCTGGGGGGGGACCCAGACAGACCACACACTTGCAGCCAGGAATGGTGAGGTGGTTACTTCAGGAAGGGAGCTGCCCTGTAGCAGTGAGACTGAAGGTAAGCCACAGCTGCTTGTGGGTACTGATGTTCCCCTGGACAGAGTGACAGCAAAGCTAGAGGTGAATAGTAGTACCCAGGCTGGCAGTGAGGCACCACTGTCAGAGAATACCAGACTTCCTATGGAAGGGGAGCTCAGCTCTCAGACTCTACATTACAAAGCCTGAGGGAGGTAGCTAGTGAGGCACTTGATTCTCAAGGGAAGGGGGAATCTGTATACTGGGACAAAGTGTTACTGTGTAAAGAGTGGACCACTGTGGGAGGGCTAGAAGGTGAGAAAATACAGCAGTTGGTAGTCCCATCTGACACTTCTAGCCATAGGCCATGATATTCCCTTTGCTAGTCACATGGGCATAAAACATACAAAGATACATATTATGCAGAACTTTTATTGGCCTGGGATTTCCAGATATGTAACAGGGTACTGCAGGACCTGTGAGCAGTGCCAAAAGGTAGGTAAGGCAGGAGATGCAGTGAAAGCTCCTTTGATGCCTTTGCCTGTGATTTAAGAGTCATTTCAGAGGATAGCTATGGATATTGTGGGGCCTCTGAGTATCCCAAGTTCCACAGGGAAAAAGTATATCCTAGTGGTAGTAGATTATGCTACCAGATACCCTAAGGCAGGGGCTCTGTCCTCCATTGAGGTAGAAAAGGTGGCAAATGCTTTGTTAGACATTTTCAGCAGGGTACATTTCCCAAAATAAATACTGACTGACAGAGATGCCAATTTCACTTCAGACCTGCTGGCTTGTCTGTGGGAGCACTGTGGGGTGAAGCACCTAAAGACCACCCCCTACCATCCAGACTAATGGTCTTGTTGAGAGGTTAAACTCTACACTCAAGACAATGCTACAGGCATGTGCAGACCAGTTTAAGAGGGGTTGGGACAAATATTTGCCCCATCTGTTGTTTGCTTACAGAGAGGTACCCCAGGAATCCATAGGTTTTTCACCCTTTGAGTTGCTGTATGGGCATAGGGTGATGGGACCTCTAGATTTGATTCAAGATGAGTGGGGGGCTGAGTGTGAATCCCACAAGGAGTCTGTTGTGGCATATGTCCTAAACTACAAGACAACGCTCAGGGAACTCATGGACTTGGCCCAGGGAGAACCTGGCAGAAGCCCAACAGGAGAAAAGATCTGGTATGACAGGACTGCTCAGCCCAGAGAGTATGCTATAGGGCATCAGGTAATGCCTGTCAGACACAGCAAGCTGCATGCAGCTTGGGAGGGACCCTTCAAGGTGGTAAAGAAGGTCAGTGATGTTAACTACATGGTAGAACTGCTAGGCAGGAGGCAGAGGCATAAACTGTACTGCGTAAAATGAAAATGTACCATGATGGGGAGGCCCTTGTGCTGAGTATTTGTAGTGTATGGCAGGAGGCTGAGGGGAATCTAGTGACAGATCTCTTCAGTGAGGCTCAGACTGACACCTCAGTGCAAGGGGTAGCAATGTCCCAGCAGCTATCCCCTACCTAGGTTTGAGAAATCCAAGCAGTGTTACAAATGTTTGGGGACATGTTCACTGGGAAACCAGGGCGCACCCACCTGTGCAACACCATGTGGATACAGGACCCCAAAAGCCTATTAAGCAGGCACCTTATAGAGTGCATGAGAGGGTCAAACAGACTCTGAGGGAGGAGATACAGGAAATGTTGGAACTAGGGGTAATTCAGAAGTCCAGCAGACCCTGGGCCTCCCCAGTGGTACTGGTACCAAAAAAGGATGGCAGCACCAAGTTCTGTATGGACTACAGGAAATTAAATAGTCACACAGAGTCAGATGCTTACCCCATGCCTAGGACAGATGAAGCCCTAGAGCAGCTGGGTGGGGCTAAGTAACTTACCACTACTGATCTTACCAAGGGTTACTGGCAGATGCCCTTGACTCCCAGTGCTAGAGAGAAGTCAGCCTTTGTGACTCCTTTTGGCTTGTATGAGTTCACAAAGATGCCCTTTGTGATGAAAAATGCCCCAGCGACTTTCCAGAGGCTGGTAGATCATATTCTAGCAGGAGCAGGAGATTTTGCTCTTGCTTATCTAGATGATATTGCCATCTACAGCCATTCCTGGCAAGATAACCTTCAGCATGTCAGGGAGGTGCTCTGCAGACTACAGAGGGCACGGTTGACCATTAATCCCAGCAAATGTCAGGTAGGTATGGCAGAGGTCTCCTATCTGGGACATAGAGTGGGGAGTGGTACAATCAGGCCAGAACCTGCTGAAGTGGAAGGCATTCAGGCATGGCCTGCCCCTGTTACCAAAAAGCAGGAAAGGGCATTATTAGGGACAGCAGGGTGCTACAGAAAGTTTGTCCCCAATTATAGTACCATAGCTGCTCTCCTTACAG
This sequence comes from Protopterus annectens, assembly GCF_019279795.1. Taxonomy (NCBI): domain Eukaryota; kingdom Metazoa; phylum Chordata; order Ceratodontiformes; family Protopteridae; genus Protopterus; species Protopterus annectens. The sequence continues at coordinate 216,220,411 of NC_056750.1, read as the reverse complement.
ACCTGACAAGGAAAAACAAGCCAGATAAGGTAGTGTGGACCCCAGCATGTGACCAGGCATTCCAGAAGCTTAAAGGGGCTTTGGGTGGACACCCTGTGTTAGCCAGTCCAGATTACAGCAAAGACTTTGTTGTGCAGGTAGATGCTTCAAACCATGTGGTGAGGGCTGTACTCAGCCTAGTTTCCTCAAAGGGAGAAGAGCACCCAGTGGTATATCTCAGCCATAGGCTCCAACCCAGGGAGGAATGCTATGCAGCTGTAGAAAAGGAATGTCTAGCCATAGTGTATTGTGCTCCTGTCAACTTCCTAGCACAGAAAATCTGGACAAAGCCTAAAATAATTGGGGGACAAAAGTTCAAAAAATAGAGAGATTTTAAATATTGCTCTTATAAATTAGAAAGTTGCTAAACTAACAGGATCTGTGTTATCGTGCATTTTCTGAAGAATATTAAATCTGAAACTGAAATATATGTCATTACTTAGTGACTTCAATCCTCAGTGATTTGCCAGAAAACCAAAATTTTATGAGGAATAGACCAAAAATATGAGGCAAAAATCTGGACAGTTGAGATGTATGGTTCCTATTCACAGTTGTGTATCATTCTTCAGGTAAACTTCAGAAAGAGCACAGAACTGCATTGCATGCTTTTCAACCTTCCTTCTTGCATTTGTTTGCTCAGGTCCTTCTGTATGACCATCAAGCTCTCCCCTCCTGCCTATCCTACTAACCATATGGCTCAATCCTTGTGGGATAGTATCAGCAAGAATAGCAGCATGGCTGTCATCCTATAGGAAGACCCGAGAGGCTGCTTTAAGCCCTATCCCCTCTGTGCATGCCTGGTGGTGTGTCACTCACTTTTGCAAAGTGACATCCCCTCCAGAATGCCCCCCCACCCATAAGTCAGTGCTCCCTCCCAAGTGATCCCATCTTCTTTGCACTGTGTCAGCTAAGCTGCACGCCACACTTCCCTTTCTCCATGCCAGCTTGTTGGTTGACCCCACATGTTAATCAGACTTGGGTTATCCAGCTGTCATGTAGGGCTTTATCCCAGTATGCCATTGGAATGGGCTATTTTCTTCTAACTTTAATGACAAACATTTCCTTACTGTTTTGAACTTATATTAATATGTGGCTTTTGTTTATGCTTAAAATATCTTGCATATTACAAAAAATGTCTTGCATATTACATTCTTAACATCACAGAAAATGGTGCTGACACTGAGGACATTCATCTCAACATTCCAGATTCTCATCCATATTTTTGCCTCATATTTTTCATCTGTTCCTCATAAACTTTGTTTTTTTTTTTTCACAGATCCACCTGAGGAGTGAATTCACTAAATAATGGCATAAATTTGAGTTTCAGACTTCACATCTTTCAAGAAATGTATACTAATGCAAAACATGTTAGTTTAGTTATTTTCAAAGTTGCTAAGAGCAGTAGATAAAAGTTGTCCTTGATTCTGGGCCTTTGTCCTCCTGTTAATTTTGGTTTTGTCCAGATTTCTTACATGAAAAGGTTGAGAGGTATGACAGGTTGTTTTACCTTTTATATGAATAAAGATGTACCATAGATTCTTACTCATCCTTGCATCCAGGCAACTACCAGAGTGGATGCATATAAATCTGTGCTTCACCCTGGATGCACCATCTGCCAGTCCTGGAATTCCTACCAGGCATGACTTATTTTGCCCTTCCAGAGGCTGAAAGTGTCCTATGAAAGTAGAATTGGCAAGAGGATTATCAACCCTTAGTTTTATCTTGTAAATTCCATGACTTTATGAATCTAGGGTGTGGTCTAAAGGAATTAGTTTCCACCCGTTCCATATACTATGAGAACAGGCAGTATCAGCCACATAACCACCTGAAAGACTGCCTCCTCCAATCTGTGCTCACTGTTACAGTTCATGGCAAAGTACTTTCAGAGCCAGCCTTAATGGAGTATTTGAACATGTAAAATAATAAAGTTTTACAAAATGTAAGTCATTCTATTTTAACTACTCCTTTAAAACACAGCTGTGATCAGAGAACTAAGGGTCTCACAGGTAAACCAACCCAGCAGATTCGACGTCCATCACCATCCTGTTACAATACTGCCCAACTATTGCTGTCACTTTTGTTCTGTTGAAGACTGCCAGTAATTTGCATCCGTCTATATTTGGCGGCATTCAGAGTCTTCATATTGTTCATACATCTGATCATGCACTAGATGACAGAAAGTGCTAGTTTAGTTGGTCAAGAAAGTGGATTGTGGACTGCTGGAAAACTGGACTTACTGGAAAATGTATACTGTTGCAATGGCTTATTTTGTTTCTTTGTTTTCTAGCAGCTCAGCCATATTATCTTACTAAACTCCGCCATTTCCATATGCCAAATAATAGCCATAGGAAGTGAAGCAAATGATGGGGCAACAAAGAGAAAAAAAGTAAATAAACATTTATAGGGAAGGAAATGAAGGCATGAGAGAGAGAAACAGAAGGAAAAAAATATATTTTTGCCGACTATGCATCATCCTGTAGTGGTGAACCATTCCAATGTAGTAAATCATCATCAAGCTAGTTCATTTTAATGCATCCCTCACCAAACCTATTGAGCCTCAGAATAACATAACTTAGCCATCCTGCTTTTGCATTAGTGTGATAACTTTGCGAGAAGAAATAATCACAAATCATGCCTATTTGGTATGTTACTTTTCAAGAATAACAAAAATTGTTTCTCACAACCTTTTACCTCCAGAATTAGGATAAAGTAAACAAAAAAATTGTGTGTGTGTGTGTGTGTGTGTGTGTGTGTGTGTGTGTGTGTGTGTGTGTGTGTGTGTGTGTGTGTGTGTGTGTGTGTGTGTAGATATATATATATATATATATATATATATATATATATATGTGTGTGTGTGTGTGTGTGTGTATATATATATATATATATATATATATATATGTGTGTGTGTGCGTGTATTTTAATACTATATACTGGAACTACTATCTCATACCTGTCAAGTGTACCTCATTACAAGGAATGTTCTAGTCATAGTTAAGTCCTGTTCTTTCTTTTGATAACTTTTTTCATTTCTTTTTCCATGTTCTAACACTTTCTTTTCCTGGTTTTAGATATAGGTAATAATGTGTATTATGACATTTGTGCTCATGATGTATCTCCTTTTGTCTAAATGTGGAGCTTTTCTCCCCGGGCCTCTGCTGAAAATGGAAATATATCCAGTTGGACTAGCCCGGTCAACAAATGTAAAATAAAAATAAAAATAAATAAATAAAATAAAATAAATTACTCCACATTGAAATAGTTTGTCACAAATTCATTGGCAAGACTTTTTCTAACAGACCATGGTACATAACATTGAATCATACTATTTAATCAAAATAATGTAATGCAAGCTTAAAGAAACACATTCATGTGAGCTTACTAGTTGAATCTGCTAATAAGTGTTCTACATTTTACCCATTTGTTCCACATTGTGAGAGGTAGTGCTCTACAGTTTTGAGATGGAAGGCTGGTTGGCACACAAAATGGGAGGGGAATCCTAAGGAGAATGGCAGTTATGCTAATTCGCATGTGACGTCATGTATACATTATTAGCAGATTAACTGTCACTGAAATAAAAATCCTAAGACATAGAGGAATGTAATGTCCCAAACAAATATGCTGAAATCACTCGCAATAATATTTGTGATCGTAGTCCGAATGCATATAGTTTATGTATGTGTACAGTGACTCTGTTCATGACTGAAAAGGTTACATTACATCAGTATGTCTGCCCGGTTAACAAATTAAATAAATAATGCATGCTAGCAGTTTTTTAGTGACACAGTATGATTTCTTTTTACGTAGATACCTGCATGTGTCTGTGTAGGTGAGACACTGAAATGTAAGCATCCACGTTTAAAGACGTGTTAATCATTAGTTCTAAACTGAGATTAAGCTTTTTGGGCATGATTGTTGTTTCAAAGTGTGCTTTACAGTCATTTCTATTACATGAAGCCAGATTTATGTATATGCTTATTTCCCCAGTTGGCTGGTCATGGCCTGGTGGGACTATTCTATCATCATTTTGTAGACGATTGTTTTCTCCTATGGAAAGGAACGCATGGGCAGCTAGTAGACTTTGTCACTTACTTGAACACCACAAATGTTTTAAAATTCACCATGTGTTCATCTAATACTAAGATGTCTTTTTTGGATGTTGATATATATAAAAACTATGACAACATGCTAGGAACCACAGTTTTTTCAAAAGAAGGTACAAGTTAATCGATATACACATGCAAATAGTATGCATGCTAGCCATGTATTTCGTGGCATAGTTAAAAGTCAACTATTACGTATCAGTAAGTTAAATACAGATTTTTCTAAATGTAAACAGCAAATGGAATTAATGTGTAATGAGTTTTATAGTGGAGGTTATAAGGTGACACAAGTTAATGAAATAAAGGATTACATATTAAACAATAGAAGTGATTATGCATGCCCACATTTCAGTAATGGGGTTCATCAAATAAATGTGCATAACACATCAGAAAATGTTTAAGGTACGTTATGACATAATAATTTACCTAAATATGTTAAGAAAATAATTTATAAGAACTGGCGTATCCTTATGGCTCAATCTGAATTAAATAAACTCTTGGGCACCTCTCCTAAATTTGCACATAGGAATATGTATAACCTAAAGAGAAGGCTATGTTATAAAGATTTTGAAATGAATCTAACACCAATAATTATGAATAAAATTGGTACTATACCTTGTTATACTTGCAGTTGTTGCACAGACATATGTAGTGAGAAAACATTCATTCATCCAATAAGTAAAATTAAATTTGATATACGTTGCCAAGCAACGTGTAGAACTACCAATGTTGTATACCTAGCTACTTGCACACAGTGTCCTGGATTCTATGTTGGTAAATGTTCACGGTCTTTAAAAGAAAGAATTATAGAACACAAATCAGAAATGAGACAGCATATTTTTACCAATGCCTTAGCGCAACATAGGAAGGATGAGAACGAAAAACATAATTTCAAATTCAAAGTCTTCCAAATAATAGTTAAAAGTGTAAGACTGGGTGACACAATTAATAAATTAGATATTGCCGAATATAAGTGGATTGTCAGATTGAATGCTGACAAGAAACCCGGCTTAAATAATATGGTTACCATTAAGCCAATGTTAGAATTTAGGCAGAAACAATATCATTAACTGTATAACTTTATTTGCATTGTTTGTTTTCAAGAAGAATGAGTGTTGTTTTATGATTTTCGCTTATATTGTTTGTTTTATAATGATTCTCATGAAAGAATCGAATGATTATGTTACCAGGTTTTAACATCTGAGATATAACTTTAACAATCCAATTGATTTTAAATTACCATAATATTCTATAGGTTGGCTGTGTCATGTGGTGTCTGTTTGTCCTTGGTATAAAAAGTGAATGAGTTTATCTCAGAATGTATTAAGCAACACTGAGGAAGGGTTATACCCGAAAGCTTTGTTATATGTTTTAAATAAAGTGTGTTTTCTATCTCATTTGTTTTGGATTTTACTGGTGGGACTTAGAGTCAGGGCGAGGGTTAGCCTTTTGGGGGCCCCCAGCAAATGTCAAGTTGGGGGCCCCTAGGCACTTCCGGTATAAGTATCATTCTGTCAGTGCCACCCCTCCTAAGAAACCTTTTAGTTTGTGCTGCAAACGTTTAGGAGAAGTACACACAGACAGACCTATAGCTACAAGCTCTTATGTTACAAAAGGCCTATATACCACACTATGTTGACCTGTCTAACAAAGGGACACTTACAGTTACTAGCATTTAGGTGCAACAATAATGCATTGCAATAACTCTATGTACAGGTCTGGACTTAAATTAACTGATGACTAGGCCTAGCATTTCAACACCCTCTACACACACCCCCGTCCTCTCCTTTGACCACCCCCCCTCCTTTTTGGGCTTCGCATACCATGCACATTACGTTTTTCTTCCTTTTCTCACATTTTGCCTTACTCTTAGCTTTTTCAAGAAGCCATAGTTTTCTATATGCTCTGAAGTGCATTTTAAATTTTTTTTTCTTTTTACACAACCTTTTCATCCAATAATGGCTTGAACAGAAATTATGATTAAGGAAAGAAATTCACTGTTGCTGTTCAACTTTAGTTTTCCTTGCATCCTTTCGACACTCCTTTCCTGACTAAGACAGCACAGTAATAACCATTTAGGAAATAACTCAAATAAGCCAAGGCCTAAGAAGCCGTAGAGTCACAGATGATCTGGGATACATTTTAGAGCATATTCTCAGCATTTTACTCCAATGGTGGCCTAAAGAAAAATCACCAATAAGAAAAGAATTTCAGTCTTATTTTTTCTTTAAATTGCCTTAGTCATATATTTTAAGTGACTGCTGATATACACATATATAGCATGCTTCCTCACCCCTAACCTTCAAAGTCAGCCCCATGTATATGCGCCTGATGTGTGATTGTGAGAATGATTTCAGTAATATATTCTAATTTGTTGGTCCTAGACACTATACCACCCCTAGCTATAGTAACCTTCTTTTTACACTTCTGAGGTCTGTGAGAAAAGTAAATAAACAGTGACCACACTGTCCTCAACTCAAACACAAGCTGTAATGACTTTGTGTGCATACCTCTAAGGTTTGACTGTGATGAAAATTAAGGTTGTAATAAACACACAATCCCCAGTCCCCCATAACCTACATCAGCTTTCTGTACACAAACGTTTGAGCAGGGCTGGTTTAAGAATGGGTGTGGTTGAAACCAAAGACTATTATTAGCTTTACCCAAAAATGGTCATATCTCAGCACTAGTAATGTCTTTCAGCTTTTCCCGGTTAGGGGTTGCCACAGCAGAACTCTGGTCTGCTAATGATGGCAGTGGATTTTTTTTATGGTGCCGAGTTGCCAGCCCCACTCCCAACCTACAAAGAAGACACACCCATTGACGCACACACCTACCTGCATGTCTTTATACGTCACTTAACCATGGGGAGGACATGCAGACTCCACACAGAAGGTGTTCCAACCAAGAATCAAACGGGAGAATCTCTTGCTGTGAGATGACAATGCTAACTGCTGCACCATCTCAGCACTGTTCATGTTAAACAGCTCAATCAGAAAATTGATAGATTTTTCTCCTGATTTTTCTTCAACCAGCAACAGCTTTTATGGGGGTCACCACAGAGTCAAAGATGATTAAGGGAGCCCCCAGTATCTATTTATACAGTCTGGTGAGTGGGGGCCACCAGACTCCAAGAAGATCTAAGTATCTGAATGTTCTGTGATCTATTTTATGTCTTACTTTTGAAATATAATTACTTGTTAGATACATTTCTTACTGATACCCAGAATAATAATTTATGTGTCATGGCATTTTTGGGTGCTTGCACATATAAAAATCAGTGATATTTTTTTATATACACAGATAGACACACACAAGCAAAAGCCATAGCGGCACTAGTTTTGTACTTATTTCAGCAAATAGCAATACATTATGCAACAAGCCAAATATAAAGGCAGAGAGGTAACCAAGGCTTCTCAATAATCCATTCATAAAGTGCCTGTTTAGAAGCATTAACTGTTGCATGAAGCTCAATAAATAAAATATTTAAATAAAATTTTTTTCCAATATATTATGCAACACTGGTCCTGCCACACCAGATCAGTAACTGCTGTTTAGCAGTCATCAAACAGCAGCAGTAGTAAGTCACTTATTTCCCTCATTGAGGAGTAATGCATACCTATCGCTGTCCCTGATTTTGTTCATATTTTTGCTTTCTCCTTCATAAAGTTTGATTTGCTGGTAAATTTATTTATTTATTAATTTACTTATTTTATTTATTTATTTTACATTTGTTGACCAGGATAGTCCAACTGGATATATGTCCATTTTCAGCGGAGGCCTGGGGAGAAAAGCTCCACATACCAAAAAAGAGACAGTACATACATCACTGAGTGGTAAACTCAGGCAGACATGTTTAGAAAAATATAGACAAAGAATACAGGCAGATATCAGTATACACAATGTGCAGACTTACATCTGATTGGCCAAGACGTATCAGAAAATGTGAACATAGAATACAATCAGATCTCATAATTCACAATGCTTAGACATTCAAATGCTATGAAGCATAGATTGGCTAAACATCAGGTTGGGTAGCAAGACATGTATTAGTGAAGTTTTTAGTCAGGTTTAGAACAAGACTCATCAAATCATTCAGGATTACAAACAGTCAGTTTATCCAGACAGTCTGAGTTTTATAATTATTGTCCAAAAATACACATTGATGCAAAATGTGTTATTCTATTAACTTTTTAAGCAAATTAAAGTAATATTTAAAATGTAGTCCTGATTCTGAGCCTTTATTCTATTATTTTTGGGATTGCACTGAATTCTTAAGCAAAGAAATTGAGTTACAGTATATGGTGTTCTGATTGTAGTTATAAAACTCCCTGAAAGAGAAAATCATCCTTGATGATCAGAAGTATCAGCTCTTCTTAAAATCCAAACTTTGCACTGACATAAGTCACTCTGGGCTGCTGACCCTCTCTAGTGCTTACCTTGCTCATGTTCATGATCAGCTTCATCCTAACAAGGTAATATTGCAGCCCTGTTTGGGCTAATGAGCATAATTAGTAAATGAATACATTTTTTCTTTCTAATTTTCCCCAACCAGCAGCAGCTTTTGTGGGGCCCCCACACAATCAAGAATGATTAAGGGGGCCCTTGCAGCCACGTGTATAGCAGGGACCTAAAGATGGCTATGTAGTTAGTTTTAGTGGAGAAACAATGTCTGGCAAGCCAATTCCAGCAAGCCGTCAGTTGTCTGAGGCAGGTCAGCTCAGACTCAGGTTTCAGTGGGGGTGGGGGGAGGTGGAGAACAGGTAGGGTCAGGATAGGTAGGTGGGCTGGGCTGTCCAGGGAAAGGATTGAAAAGGCTGGTAACAAAGCAAATCAGTCTTTTTGATCTCTACCTTGGCAGCTTGTCCCACCCTACCCACCCCCTCATAAAAGCAGGGGTATACTTGCCAGTTAGTTTAGGGCCAGGTAAAGTACTTAAGGAACCCGATGACCTACAAAGGTGATCGCACTAGGGGTCGTGAAGGAATTTTCTGTTTTTTCCCACTGGGTTTTTTCAGGTTTTTGCCTTCTCCTCAGGGTAAGATAGACAGGTTAAGCTATATTGTCGCAGTCATGTAAGCAGAAGACAGGAAAGGTAAGGGAGGCCAAGGTAAGTGGAGGGGTAGGTCACAGAACTCTTCAGCTGGACCTTCCACAGGTCAGACAGCGCCAAGAGATTGCTGCCAGGGGACTTACCAGCCTGACAATGGCTCCTTGGCAGATTGTAAGGCTGCCCAGAGGAATTGTGATGAATTGTGAAATTAAAAAGTTGTTATGATGTGGGTATGTTGAATCAGAAGGGCCGGATATCAATGTGCTGTCTGTTGTCCTGTAGGTTTAGGGGAATGCTATGAAATAAATAAAATGGCCTCCTTGACATTCCTGGCTTGAGCACATCTCAGAATTGGCTTCTATTTGAGAAAGGTCATTGGTAGTAAATGGCAATAAACACATGGCTGTGGCCATTTAATCTATCTAGGGTCTCTGTGTTTTTACTGAATATGCAGCTTGTAGTAACCTGGACTTGTAAAGCATGCAACCTCGATACATTTATTGTCAACAGTGCCAGGGAATGATAATATTCTGAGCTGGTTTTCGGATATGGCTCAAAGCTGTTGGCATAAGTGGCAAGGTAAGATATTGGTTCACGAAACTTTATTAAAAGCAGGTAGAGCTGCACCAATCTCAGACAAATGTCTAACAGCAGGGTTTAACTAAGCCAGGGGCACTATGTCAGTGATTAAATATTTAATGGAATTCTGAAGCCTGGTAGTTGACAAAACACTGTTAATACAACCAGAAATATCTTTGAATTTTAAAGGGGATATAAATAAGAGTTATTACCCATGTGGTTTATTAAGTATACAAGAATGCTGTACTAACTTTTTTTTTTGGTTTGACAGACATGTTACAAAACATCAGGATAAGATAACTTGCTGTGGTTGGGGGCCCCCAGGGAACAGGGGGCCCCCAGTGACCACAGGGCTTGCTGCTGCCTAAAGCCGGCTATGCTTAGAGTAGTAGAGCAGCAGAAAAGTGATTGTGGACGAGTAGTTGGGCATAGCAGTCAAGTTTCAAGGTCACAGATGTGGTAATAATTTTAGCTACTGACATGGTGATTTGGAAATGAAGTTAGTGCAGAAAAGTGATGTAGTTTTGCTAAAGTTATCTCAGAGGAAGGGTTTAAGAACACACAGTAATGTTATTCAGATAGTATCACAGTGTGCGCCATGTTCTCCTGATGCATGTAGCTAACCATTCAAGTAGTTTCCACATCCTATACTCTGCTGACCCTTGGATATATCTTTCATTTGTACTCCTTAATCTCTGTTTTGTATTACAATTCAATGTTTTCTGGTACAATATTTAATGTGGTTAGCCACTCTTTTGTTTGTAGATAACTTGTTATAAAGACAAAAAGTAAAAAAGTCAGCATTTAAGCAGAGTGACCAAAATAGTTATTTACATCCATAATTCAGGGTATAGAGTGAGGACTGTACCCTGAATTGTAGATTATACTGAATGTCTAGATATTTGTTCTTTTATGACCATAAATAAAAAAGAAGCTATGTCTTACCATAACGTTCCATCTGTGTTGTAGATCTTTGTTCATTCATTACAGTTAGGACCTCGGTTCCATCCTCAGAACTGATACGGCTCTTTCTCAGCTTGCACAAGCCAAAAACTCTCAGCTAAGACCTATCCATAATGCCCCTCTGCTAGTTACTCCAGATTGAGTTTGCCACCCTAGATAAAAGGTGTAGTAATAGAAAAGATAGTAGGAGGCTCTGTCTGAGCAAATAACCTTAGCAAGAGTTCCTAAAGTACACCAGGAGTCCAGGCAGGGGGAAGGAGAGTGGGAAGTAATGAATGAACAAAGATCTACAACACAGATGGAATGTTATGGTAAGACATAACTTCTTTATCTGATGTTGTAAATCTTTGTTCTTTCATTACAGTTAGGACTGAGTCCCCAGCTACTTGAGTCCTGGGTGGCCCTAAGAAAGGATATTCTTTAGCACCATATTACCAAAAGATGCGCGTCCCCTGGAGGTCAAATCCAATTTGTAAGGAGATGTAAAGGTACGAGGTCTTGCCCAAGTGGCTGCTGCACATATATCATCCATAGAGGCGTAGATCTGGTGGAGTGAGCCTTTATTCTGGAAGGTAAGGGTAGCTTATTCTGTTGGTAGATAAAGATAATGATGTTTCTAAGCAAAGTGGATAAAGTCACTTTGAAAACAGGTTTACCCATTCTGGGTCCTGCAAAGGCCACAAACATTTGATCTGTTTTCCTGAAAGACTTAGTCCTGTCCAAATAACAATGAAGCTGCCAATGCACATCAAGGGTGTGCAAAACTTACTCCCCTCTATTAGAATGCCAAGGAAAGAAAACTGGCAGGTCAATAGATTGGTTAATGGAAAAGCCAGAAATGACCTTGGGCAAGAAAGAAAGGTCACCCTATCCATGTGTAAGATCAAGTAAGGACTCTTGACACTCAAGGCCTGCAGCTCAGATACTCTTCTCACTGAAGTAAGTGCTACTAGAAGTATGGTTTTCCATGACAAAAATTTCAAATCATATGAATCAAAGAGTTCGAAGGGAGAACCTGTGAGAGACTGAAGCACTAGAGTCAAGTCCCAGGGTTCTAAGGGAGGCTTGACCGGAGGTTTAACATGTAATACTCCCTTCAAAAAGGACTTGCATAGGTGGTGTGACATAACTGAAGAATTATCAAGACGATTATGAAAATTGACGATAGCTGCTAAATGTACAGTGATCATTGAAGCTGAGGCTCCTGCATGTAAAAGAGTAGTAGGGTATTGTAGGATCTTTCTAATAGGCATAGAGAAAGGGTCTAAGTTCTGGTCTTTGGACAAAGTAAAGAACCTAGTCCATTTACTAGAATAAACTGTTCTAGCGGCAGGTTAGTGCGAGGCCAGAAGAATTTCACAAACAGGAGATGGGATTTCAGGCAGACTGGCAATCATTGGAAGTGGAGGAACCAAGCTGTGAGCTTGAGACTGTGCAGGTTTGGATGAATCAGTCCCTAAGGATGAGATAACAGGTCCTGGGAATGATCCAGACTCCACGGGCTGTGAATCAGATGAGGCCATAGAAATGGGAACCAGACTTGACGTGGCCAGTAGGGGGCAATGAGGATCACTTTGCTTCTCAACCTCTGAGCTTTCTGGAGAAATTTTAGGATGAGGGGAAATGGGGGAAGTCATACAGAAGACCCGGGGGCCAATCATGCATTAGAGTATCCCTCGGTGGTTCTCCCTGATGGGGGAGCAGGCAAAATAGCTTCTGCATTTGTAGTTTAGAGGGGAAGCAAACAGGCACAGCAAGGTTTTCCCCAGTGCTGGAAGATCTGATCTGCTGTTACAGGGTAGAGGGACCGACCACTCACGAGGTATCAGGATATTCCTGCTCAGATTGTCCACAATAAGGTTGGAACTCCCAGGAATGTGCGTTGCTATAAGAAAGCAGTTGGAAACTATCACACAGTGCCAAATCCTCATGGATTCCTGACACAGGGGGTAAGACCTGGTTCTGCCTTGCTTGTTGATATACCAGATGACTGACATGTTGTCTGACTGAATTGCAATGGTCCCCAAGGGAAGGGATGCATGGAACGTTTGCAACGCTAAGAGAACTGCCCTCAGTTCAAGGATATTTATGTACAAATTGGCCTCCATGGGGGACCAGGTGCCTTGGACAGTCTTTCCCTGAAACCCCCCCCCCCACACACCCTAACAGTGAAGCAGTCATGGTCACCGTGGCCATAGCTGGGGAAGACAGAAAGGTCGACATCAAAGATTCGTTTCTGGCTTCATCAACCATAGCATTTCTTCCTTGCAAAGGTTTGTAAGGCGTATCATGTGGTTGACTGGGTGAGTTAGCAATGACCATTGTGCAGAAAGGAGCCATTGCAGGATTCTCATGTGCAGTCTCATGAGTGGTACTAATGTAATGGCAGCTGCCATGGAGCACTACTGTTGCAGTACAAGATGTGCTGGTACATAGGTCTGAAGAAGAAGGTCTTGGATTTGGTGTCTTATTTTCAAAAGCCTGTAAGGGGGAGAGAAGCTTGACAGGATGTTGTGTCGAAGACCGCTCCAAAAAATTCTATCGTCTTCATTGGAGACATTTGAGATTTGGTTTTGTAGATTGTAATCCCCAAGTGGAGAGAGACAGCTTGAGTGTAAGAGAGGTTGTGGACTAGAAGATTCCTGGTTGGAGCAGTAAGGAGCTAATCGTCTTGATATGGAAACACCTGGAATCCTTGTAGTTGAACATGAGCTACCACAACTGCCATACATTTGGTGAACACTTGGGGGGCTGTTGAGAGACCAAATGGCAGTGCCCTGAACTGGTAATGATTGGCTTCCAGCTGGAGGTGGAGAAACCTCCGGCAGTGGTGATCCATCTTTATGTGGTAGTACGCGTTCCGGAGGTTTATAGAGCACATCCAGTTATCCCTCCCTAGGAAGGGAAGAATGGACTTTATTGTGACCATCCGGAATTTTTGAGTTTTGATAAATTTGTTCAATAGGCTGAGATCCAGGATTGGTCTCCAGTCCCCTGTCATTTTTGGCACTAAAAAAGACCTTGAGTAAAACCCAGATCCTGTCTGGTCTGGTGTGACTGGTTGGATGATTCTTTTCCTTAGCAGCTTTTCTCTCTCTAAGGCTGCTAATTCACTCTGATTGGGTGGTGCATCGGGGATTCATTTGATGGGTCGGGGAGTTAAGTCAAAAGGTATTTGGTAGCCTCTGGATATTATTCTCTGCACCCAAACATCGGTAGTAATAAGATGTCAAGCTGGTAGAAGTAGAGAAAAACGACCCCAGACAACTTCCAGAGGGAAGGAATCGGGCCGCTGCTCAAGAGTGCTGGTAGGGTCTGCCAGAGAAAGAATCTCTAGCACCCTGGTTACATGGACCCCCTCTACCCCAAAAGGGATGTCTTCCATAGGAGTTGCCCCCTCTGCCCCAGGGGGATTATTCACCATGAATTTCACGAAAAGGTCCGTAGGATTTCTTGAACCACATTTTTTTCCTCCCTTTTGGTTCCTGGAGTAGCACCTCTGGGGGTTGGAAAGGCATATGCCCACAGCAGTCAAGGTCTTTCCGTCTTTCTCACTATGTATAAGTGGGTCCAAAAAGTGCAGATTTGGTGACAGGTGCATTGACGAAGGAAGATGTAAAGGGGTCTGTGAAGTCACACAACCGCATCCAAGCATTACATCTCATGACAACTCCTGATGCAGCAGCTAGAGCTGCTCCTTCGGTGAAGTGAGATATCAAATGCATCAGGGGTTTGAGATAGATTCAAGGGTAGCTAGCTGTGAGACGACAGTACCACACACCTCATCAGACAGTACCCCACCAAAGAGGAAGACATTTCAAAAATTAAGTCTCTTTGGAGACGAGTAAAGTGTGCCAGATAGTTCAGCAACTGAATGGCGAATGTTGCTGAAGCACAGGTCCATTTCCCTAGTCTGTCCATGGTACGGGACTCACTGTTTGGAGGATGGACAGTGGAACTATCCTCTGTCAATTATCTCTTGGTGGCTGCCGCCACGACCATAGAATAAACTGTCAACTGCTAGGACCAGTAGGGCTGGTGTTCAGATGTAGATAAAATTTTTGTCTGGCCTCTAAGGGACAGGTTCTACATTGTCCAGGGCCTTCCAGGCACACTGCACAATGAGTTTAACAAGGTCATCTGCTGGTGGGGTCACCCAGGAAGTAGACGGCCAGGCACGGAAAGCCTGCAGGAACACCAATTGCTCAGTAGAATGGTTATAGGACTTCCAGTCTCCCTGCTGCTTGAGGATTTCAAGAATGTCTCCAAATGAGATGTTGTCTGGGGGAGACAATGGGGACCCTTCCCCCTCATCACAATCAGTGTCTTCAGTGATAGATTCCTCCGGTGAATCAAGGTGCTTCCTCATGCACCGTTTCTTCCGGGGTGGCTCACCAGTGAGATCTTCAGAGGAGGACTCCGGAGAAGAAGTTACCTTCAAAGAGGGTTCTTGTGACTCCTTGTGCCCGAGGTCCTGAAATAGAGGGTTGGGAGAGCAGCAAGAGAACTGGAAGCCATCAAAGCCATGGACATAGATGGCACCAGCAAGAAAATAGGTGCCAGGCTAGATACCAAGGTACGGACGGTCTAAGCACTGCTTCGGGAGAGCATTGGTTCCACCAGAGCTGATGCAGCAAGGGTGGATGGTGCCAACAGGGAAAACATTGCTGTTGGAACCGAGACAGTATGCACCGCAGATATGTTGTCCTTGGCAGGTATTCACGTTTTGGAGCCGATGGAGCCAAAGAAACTGTCAGCACTGTGGCTGGGGATAGTGCTGAAGCAGGTACAGTCATCGGAGCTGATATCAGATCCAAGGGCGACACCGAAGTCAGTGATGCCAAGGTCAGAGCCGAAATAGGGATGAATATCATGGATAGCACCAAGGGAGAAGACACAAAGCCTGGTGTTGAAGAGGTCTGTGCCGAGGAACCACAGAGCCAACTCGGTTCTGTAACTGACGGAGATGCAGGAACTGAGTGACTCCATTTGTCCTTATGTTTTTTGGTCTTTGGAGGGGGGAGACCGCTGACCCAGATAGAGCCTCTGAAAAGGGTGCCTTGAGTAATCCATTTTTCCTTATGTTTTTTTTTGGTCTTTGGAGGGGGTGAGACCTCCGACCCAGATAGAGCCTCCGAAAAAAGGTGTCTTGAGTAATTCATTTGTACTTAAGTTTTTGGTCTTTGGAGGGGGTGAGACCTCCGAATCCAGACAGAGCCTCCGAAAAAAAAAGTGCCTTGAGTAATCCATTTTTCCTTATGTTTTATGGTCTTTGGAGGGGGTGAGAACTCCAACCCAGACAGAGCCTCCAAAAAAGGTGCCTCCAAAAAAAAGTGCCTTGAGTAATCTGTTTTTCCTTATGTTTTATGGTCTTTGGAGAGGGTGAGACCTCCGACCCAGATAGAGCCTACGAAAAAGGTGTCTTGAGTAAACCTTTTAAGATAAGTTTATTATTACATTCTGCTAGTGTACAATTACTAAAACTAGCACAAATGTCACAGTCAGCTCTAATATGATCCACGCCCAAACAGTAGACACAACAAACATGTGTATCTGAGTTAGGCATCTTACATCCACACTTGTCACACTGTTTAAATCCCAACTTAGCTTTGTCTGATATAGTAAGGCAACAAGGCTATCCTATAGAGAAAATAAGGGAGAAAATACCAGTGATGTTATTTTAAAAAATACCTCTAGTAGAAAGGAAAGGCCTGTCAAAGACAGGAGAGAGAGAGAGACAGTACCAATAAAGGTAAAAAATTAAATTACCAAGGAAAAGGGTAGGAAATAAGCTTAGGTTATAATAAGAAAAGGCTAATTTGACTAAAAATTAAATAATTTTGAAGAGAAACTGTCTTAAAATTAACAATTTTCTACTTAGCTTTGAGAGAGATGGCTAGCACATCTGACTAAGAACACGGCAAATGGGATCTGGAGTAACTAGGAGAGGGGCATTATGGGTAGGTCTTAGCTGAGAGTTTTTGGCTTGCATGAGCTGGGAAACAGCTGTATCGGTTCTGAGGACAGAACTGAGGTCCTAATTGTAATGAAAGAACAAAGATTTACAACATCAGATCATTGGTTTGGTTTCGGCACAACATAGTTTGAACAGATGCTCAGTATTAATTACATTGCTTTCGCCACACAAATGAATATTCATGCAGCTGCTGCCTCCACCGGGCTGGAGGCGTGTTTAGGGTGGGATGTGCTACTGCGCATCCTGCAAAGCGCTACTTTGATAGCATGCTGGTTATCACCTGTCCCTATTTGCAGGAACAGTTCCTCTTTCTTCAGTTGTGTCCTGAGAAAAAAATAATAAAACATAGCAAATGTCCTGAAATTTTAGCACATAATATATTTCCTAAGTTTTCTTTAATAGTTGCATAAACAGTTATTTTGTATCTGAAACACCTAGATGTTATATGAAATAGCATAAAGAACTCAAATAATACAAGCATGAGTTTCTATTTGGGCATAAAAGTGAAGTTTTGTACTTTGGACTGACTGTGGTATGTATTGTCCTGCAAAATCTCATGTTTGTTACAAAAATGTCCCACGCTGGGCATCCGAAAAGGTGGCAAGTAACCCTAACTTAGAAAGTGGATAGAAAATGAAGTGCAAATTAACATTTTCCAAAATTAATGTTAGTCTCTAACTGTAGTTATTACCAATATTCACTGTCTGTAATCATCCAGCAACGTTTCTAAAACATCTAATTCTAGGAGGGATGAAGCAATATTTTACGCTAAAATTAGGGAAAGTTCAGTTACGAGATATGCAAAAAATTGACACTATTTCGCTCAGTAAGAAGCGAACACCTCCATTATCTTTTTGTGGCAACTAAAAGGTGGAAACTTTTGCTGATTGGCTAATATAGCTCTCCAGTTTAGCCAATCATAACACATCAACTTTGTCAATATGGAGGAGGACCAAAGTCCACTACAAGAACGGAAAGCATAGTACTTAGTGTGACAGACTCAGTTGAAACGTTATCGCTTAGTGTTATTACCACCGTATTTATGATAAATCATATTAAAACATGACAGACAACTTTTGGTTTTATCTAATTGTGTTTTGCCACTTATGCAAATGTTAAGATGTTAAATGTCATTTAATCTTTCCTACTTAAACATTCATTACTGATATCCATAACTTGCCTAAATCTGTCTGATGGGTTTTTTTTTTTACCTCCGATGCGTGAATGGGCGTACCTTAGTTGAAGGTTGTGCATCAGGGCTGGCAACTCGGCACGTAAACATCCACTGCCAATCATTAGCGGACCGGAGTTCCACTGTGGCAACCCCTAACCGGGAAAAGCCAAAAGACACAACAACAACCTCCGATCATGTTGTCGTCCAGCACAAGAGAATCCTTGAAGTAAATGAGGGGGGCTCTATAATGTTAGAAAGTAGTTTGCAGGGAGCAGGTCTGTCCAGCTACTACACGTACTGGTACCGGAGGACAAGGGATGAGCTAGAATTTATTTGCAGTGACGCCAAAGATCATTACGATGGAGAATTTAAAGACCGTTTTGAAGGAAATATTGAATACCAGATAAATTCACACTGTGAGTTTCAAGAGCAGAGGTGACAGATGCGGGTGTCTATTATTGTGCTATCCATATACACAGCATAACTGTACCATTAGGTACTGCTACAAAACAATTATACCAGGAATGCATGATGTGACATAACCAGTTAAAACTCCCTTTTAAAAAGCTCACAAGCATATCTCTCAACTGTCCGTCATAAAACGTGAGTGACTGGTTGGTGGATGGAATGATGGGTTGAGAAATAGATGCCAGATACCAGAAGCAGCTGGAAGGGGGCAAAAGGGGCACTTAACGATATAAAATGGGTCATTTATTGGTATCTACTAACAGAAGTAGACATAGTCTGAAATATGTACATGCCCATCAAAGCATGTGGAATAGCTGTACGTTGCTATAATTTAAAATTACCAAAAATACTACTTTTCCATATATAATACTATTAATTTAGGTTCCTATTTCATAAAAAACACATCAATGATATGATTTTGATACATATTTTGTCAGTTTGAAAAAAATATATTGTTTAGGATTCAAATAGCAAAACCAGTTGCCCAAATAACCACATGAGACTACCAGGAATAAAGGATCTTTTCTCTGAAAGAACACCAAGTATTACAGCAATTTCATCAAAGTACTGTACCATGACCTTCAAATGCAAAATGCACTTGGATGGTGGCTCTAACTGCAAAGGATCCAGAAAGAAAGAGCTCATCATCTCTCTCTCTACTCTTCCCTAATCTACTCTTCCCTCATTAGACCAATCATCAAGTATAATGCCCCATTTGGCATGTACCTCACTAGACACCTGCAACAGCTGGAGAGACCCAGAAGTACCTCATGAAGAGGATCCTAGGCCTTAAACACATGTCCTACATGGACAGACTCAAAAGGCTCCAGCTATTCTCTGTCTCATATCGTCTACTTAGAGGCAATTTCTGCTTGACTTACAAAGCCATGTCTGACCCAGCTCTTTTAGAAATGCTATATCTAAAGAAATCCCAATCCCTCCACACCACCTGCTCCAGAGACCTCAACCTCATTACCATAATCAACAGAACATGTTGGAGGGACAGGTTCCTCAACCAGAGGCAACCCCATGTTCCTTCCCATACATGTCAAGCAGAGCACCTCGCTATCCCTCTTCAAGAGAAATTAATGGGGGATACATGTCCAGTATATATATAAAAAAAAAAACAATGGCACCTAAGTTAAGAAGTATTTTAAGACCTAGAACCTCAAGAATACTACCGCAATAAAAATTGTTTCTGTTAAAGAATTTGCCATTTATACTTCTTTTATAACCCCTATGGTTCCAGAGATAAGAACATTTACTGGAAATGTGAGAACATAATTTCATTCTGTCAAAAGACTTAGCTCCACCCATTGGAAGTTACAGTGCAAACTTCCTGAGCTCTACTGGAGTGAATGAGGTAAGCCATTATTGTACTCAAGAGTATTGAGCAAAAGTTTATTATAATGTCCACAATAGAAATAAGAGTTTAATTTAAAATGTCAGACTGTGACACTAAAGGCTCCTCAACTAAGGCCACTTGTACCTATTACTGAAAGGTTTTATCTCTGACTTCCTTTGAGACTTCATTATGGAACTTTCAGTTAACTGAGTGTACAGTTATGAAACACATCTAAAACTGCAATTTAACCACAGAGCTTCTTTGTGCAGTATACTTCAATACTTTACCCTTTACTTCAAACGCATTGACAACTGTAAACGTAGAACACATATGTTTTGGACATTAGTCTTACTCAGCGTTTTCTGCAGAGGTCAATTAGCTGGATGGCAGGCTTGAGAGAGCGCGCCAGGAGAAGGAGGAAGAGAAGGAAATTCAGGAGAGGACTAGGGGTATTAAGTGACTTGGCACTGACATTCATTTGTAGGGGCTGATCCTTTTTTTAGAAAGGAAATCCTCTTGTGTGGTTTTGAGGAATTTTCCTACTGGCGTTTCCTTTTAGATCCCTGACTTTTGTTTGCCTGGGATTTTTGTTTGTTCTGCCCCTTGAAAGAAGACACCTTGTTTGGGAAGAACTTGGGTACACGAAACATCCTAGATACCCCATGCATTAATTTGCCTCTATCAACCCACTGTTTGAGAATCTGGGAACAGAGGGTCCAAACACCAATTCAAAACTTAAAAGATGCATTCAAAAGTTTGGCTTTTAAATAACTGGAGAAGTTCTGATTACATAATCAAGCATACCATCTTAAAACAGCAGAAGAAGCAGCATTCTCAAGACGGTATCTGCACATTCAGGCACACTTCTCAAATTATGTTTCAAAACTTGAGTCAGATCTGAAACAATTTCATTAACATAAGTCTTTTGCTCTGTAGATAAGGATGCAGCAAAATCATGCAACTGTATGCAGCTTGAAAAATACATTTCCAGATATAGCCTTGATAATTTAAGAGTCTAAAAGCTAGATAACCCAAAAGAAACATAATTTTCCCTGAAGATCTAACTATTTTCCCTCTTTATTAAGGACTATTGGATTAGATAAAACCAAGGACTTTTTCTTTGAGCAGGCAGCTAGGAAGACCACAGACACCTGTCATATCTGAGGAGACCCTATATTTTCTCTGAGTCTTTTTGTAGAACATATAAACATCTTCCAATGGCAATAACACCGGTGATAGCTACAGACTTCGGCATTGTGTCTTCTATAAGACCATATACTTTGCCTAACACTAGGATAGTTCCTGGCTGCTCACAGCAAAAGAATCACTAAATCTAGCAGTCGTCTGAGGAGCAGTGAACAATTGTTTGTACTTAAACTCAGGTTCACCCTCTGAAGAATCTGAGTGACTGGGATCAGTGTCATCTAGGAAATCACTATTGCCGTTATCAGATTCTTCATCTTTC